>NC_081310.1:97374915-97603333 GCF_026419965.1 Kogia breviceps
TCTTTGTCCACTTGTCCACTCGTCTTTGTCCACTTGGCTCTTTCCTTGGATATGAAACGTGTACCGGAGTGGAGGTTCTTGTCAAGACAGCAGCCCTCAACTTTGGGGTCCCTGTGTCTGGTTGATTTTTTCATTTTCCCAAGGTCAACGCCCATGTGTGGAAGTGCCCTATGCTCTGTGGTTCTGTGTTTTCCATGGTTTGGGAAAGAGGATACACTTGTGAAGATTGGCTGTTGGCCATTGACATCCCGCCCATCAGCTTAACAAGGCTCCCTTGACTCCGTGGGCTGTCCTGCCTTTCTGGTTTTTAGACTTTTTTCGCCTGGCCCTTTTGCCCCGGGGGGGGCGGGCGAGAGATTTCTTTGTAGTGCTGATTTGCTCTCCCAGGTTGCTTGGTTGGCCAAAAAGGGCGTATGCGTTTTTTCCTGAATATATTCAGGAAAAAACGCATACGCCCTTTTTGGCCAACCGCATCATTGTCCACGTTCTGGCGCTTTTCATGTGCTATCGGGGCCATTCCAATGTACCCGTTGACATCCGTTTCCTGCAGTTCTGCCTTGCGTTCAGCGCCTCTTCGTAGCCTGACCTCAATATATTTTGGGGCGATAGTTATCGTTTAGAACTCTGCAGGTTTGGGAAGTGCAGTGCCCCTGAGCTCCATTTCCCAAGTCGCTTTTTTGTGAGTGGGACGCAACACGGCTGGATGGCTTCACGCCCTATTGTCGATCCGGGGTGGCAGGCTGAACCGCTGGTGAATTCTTCTTCGTGATGGGAAATGAGAGTGACATGTGCCCGACCAAACACCTCCAGCGAGTCTCTCATTGGTTCCCCCTCTTGCAGTTCATCCTGCGGACAAATTGCAGACGGTACGAAAGAGGCATGGAAAGGCGCCGAGTCTCCAAGTGGGGAGATTGTTAGTAAGGGGGCCTGAATGGAGAACACGAGCACCAGGAGATGAAAACTGAGGTGAGTTTCAGAAAGCTTTCCCGATCCCACGGTGTAGCATCCGCTGGGTTTCCAATGAGTGCTTTCGCTGTCGGAAGATTGCGTTGAACCTGGAGAGTTGGGACCCATGGAATGGGGAGCACGCAGGATTCCTTTCAAGGGTCTGCATTTGCTTTCCCAACCTCACCAATCGTCTCAGCCCCAAGAGTGTCCAGCCTTATGTCTTCTGCCGCTGGGGCTGTAGATGTGGTCAATCCTGGTTGCATGCCAGTCCCTGAACGCATTTTGGAAGAATTTCTCTCTGTTTTGCCCTGCTTGTTTCTTCTTTATGTTGGAAATGTATCCTCAGAATGGGTCTGAGCTGATTTTCCCTGCTGGTTTTAGGCCGCTTGACACACACTTGATGCACTTACACAGAGATATCAAGACTTAGCTTTGAAGATGCTTACTAGTCGGATAGATACTTGTGCGATGAACAGGGTCTGGTGAGTCCAGTTGATTGAGCAAGGAGTAGGTCGTGTCCATTCCATATTCGGTTTTCGGAAGGGTATCTGTGCTCATTTCAAACTCGAGTTTTATGCGTCACCCCACCTCACCTTTCCCCTGAAGCAGGCATAAGTGTGTTTTCTAAAAGCGTGACTCTGTTCTGTTTGGGGATTCAGTGCATGGGGAGCGATTTTCACATTCCCTCGATAAGTGATATCATAAGTTTCTTTTTTTGTGGGACTTATTTCACTGAGGATGATCGTACCTAAATCCACTCAGGATGCTGCTACCAGCCTCATGACGTGGACTTCATGGCTGAGTGACACTCCATTGGACCTACGTAGCACCACTTGTCCACTTGTCCACTTGTCTTTGTCCACTTGTCCACTTGGCTCTTTCCTGGGATATGAAACGTGTACCGGAGTGGAGGTTCTTGTCAAGACAGCAGCCCTCAACTTTGGGATCCCTGTGTCTGGTTGATTTTTTCATTTTCCCAAGGTCAACGCCCATGTGTGGAAGTGCCCTATGCTCTGTGGTTCTGTGTTTTCCATGGTTTGGGAAAGAGGATACACTTGTGAAGATTGGCTGTTGGCCATTGACATCCCGCCCATCAGCTTAACAAGGCTCCCTTGACTCCGTGGGCTGTCCTGCCTTTCTGGTTTTTAGACTTTTTTCGCCTGGCCCTTTTGCCCCGGGGGGGGCGAGAGATTTCTTTGTAGTGCTGATTTGCTCTCCCAGGTTGCTTGGTTGGCCAAAAAGGGCGTATGCGTTTTTTCCTGAATATATTCAGGAAAAAACGCATACGCCCTTTTTGGCCAACCGCATCATTGTCCACGTTCTGGCGCTTTTCATGTGCTATCGGGGCCATTCCAATGTACCCGTTGACATCCGTTTCCTGCAGTTCTGCCTTGCGTTCAGCGCCTCTTCGTAGCCTGACCTCAATATATTTTGGGGCGATAGTTATCGTTTAGAACTCTGCAGGTTTGGGAAGTGCAGTGCCCCTGAGCTCCATTTCCCAAGTCGCTTTTTTGTGAGTGGGACGCAACACGGCTGGATGGCTTCACGCCCTATTGTCGATCCGGGGTGGCAGGCTGAACCGCTGGTGAATTCTTCTTCGTGATGGGAAATGAGAGTGACATGTGCCCGACCAAACACCTCCAGCGAGTCTCTCATTGGTTCCCCCTCTTGCAGTTCATCCTGCGGACAAATTGCAGACGGTACGAAAGAGGCATGGAAAGGCGCCGAGTCTCCAAGTTGGGAGATTGTTAGTAAGGGGGCCTGAATGGAGAACACGAGCACCAGGAGATGAAAACTGAGGTGAGTTTCAGAAAGCTTTCCCGATCCCACGGTGTAGCATCCGCTGGGTTTCCAATGAGTGCTTTCGCTGTCGGAAGATTGCGTTGAACCTGGAGAGTTGGGACCCATGGAATGGGGAGCACGCAGGATTCCTTTCAAGGGTCTGCATTTGCTTTCCCAACCTCACCAATCGTCTCAGCCCCAAGAGTGTCCAGCCTTATGTCTTCTGCCGCTGGGGCTGTAGATGTGGTCAATCCTGGTTGCATGCCAGTCCCTGAACGCATTTTGGAAGAATTTCTCTCTGTTTTGCCCTGCTTGTTTCTTCTTTATGTTGGAAATGTATCCTCAGAATGGGTCTGAGCTGATTTTCCCTGCTGGTTTTAGGCCGCTTGACACACACTTGATGCACTTACACAGAGATATCAAGACTTAGCTTTGAAGATGCTTACTAGTCGGATAGATACTTGTGCGATGAACAGGGTATGGTGAGTCCAGTTGATTGAGCAAGGAGTAGGTCGTGTCCATTCCATATTCGGTTTTCGGAAGGGTATCTGTGCTCATTTCAAACTCGAGTTTTATGCGTCACCCCACCTCACCTTTCCCCTGAAGCAGGCATAAGTGTGTTTTCTAAAAGCGTGACTCTGTTCTGTTTGGGGATTCAGTGCATGGGGAGCGATTTTCACATTCCCTCGATAAGTGATATCATAAGTTTCTTTTTTTGTGGGACTTATTTCACTGAGGATGATCGTACCTAAATCCACTCAGGATGCTGCTACCAGCCTCATGACGTGGACTTCATGGCTGAGTGACACTCCATTGGACCTACGTAGCACCACTTGTCCACTTGTCCACTTGTCTTTGTCCACTTGTCCACTTGGCTCTTTCCTGGGATATGAAACGTGTACCGGAGTGGAGGTTCTTGTCAAGACAGCAGCCCTCAACTTTGGGATCCCTGTGTCTGGTTGATTTTTTCATTTTCCCAAGGTCAACGCCCATGTGTGGAAGTGCCCTATGCTCTGTGGTTCTGTGTTTTACATGGTTTGGGAAAGAGGATACACTTGTGAAGATTGGCTGTTGGCCATTGACATCCCGCCCATCAGCTTAACAAGGCTCCCTTGACTCCGTGGGCTGTCCTGCCTTTCTGGTTTTTAGACTTTTTTCGCCTGGCCCTTTTGCCCCGGGGGGGGCGAGAGATTTCTTTGTAGTGCTGATTTGCTCTCCCAGGTTGCTTGGTTGGCCAAAAAGGGCGTATGCGTTTTTTCCTGAATATATTCAGGAAAAAACGCATACGCCCTTTTTGGCCAACCGCATCATTGTCCACGTTCTGGCGCTTTTCATGTGCTATCGGGTCCATTCCAATGTACCCGTTGACATCCGTTTCCTGCAGTTCTGCCTTGCGTTCAGCGCCTCTTCGTAGCCTGACCTCAATATATTTTGGGGCGATAGTTATCGTTTAGAACTCTGCAGGTTTGGGAAGTGCAGTGCCCCTGAGCTCCATTTCCCAAGTCGCTTTTTTGTGAGTGGGACGCAACACGGCTGGATGGCTTCACGCCCTATTGTCGATCCGGGGTGGCAGGCTGAACCGCTGGTGAATTCTTCTTCGTGATGGGAAATGAGAGTGACATGTGCCCGACCAAACACCTCCAGCGAGTCTCTCATTGGTTCCCCCTCTTGCAGTTCATCCTGCGGACAAATTGCAGACGGTACGAAAGAGGCATGGAAAGGCGCCGAGTCTCCAAGTGGGGAGATTGTTAGTAAGGGGGCCTGAATGGAGAACACGAGCACCAGGAGATGAAAACTGAGGTGAGTTTCAGAAAGCTTTCCCGATCCCACGGTGTAGCATCCGCTGGGTTTCCAATGAGTGCTTTCGCTGTCGGAAGATTGCGTTGAACCTGGAGAGTTGGGACCCATGGAATGGGGAGCACGCAGGATTCCTTTCAAGGGTCTGCATTTGCTTTCCCAACCTCACCAATCGTCTCAGCCCCAAGAGTGTCCAGCCTTATGTCTTCTGCCGCTGGGGCTGTAGATGTGGTCAATCCTGGTTGCATGCCAGTCCCTGAACGCATTTTGGAAGAATTTCTCTCTGTTTTGCCCTGCTTGTTTCTTCTTTATGTTGGAAATGTATCCTCAGAATGGGTCTGAGCTGATTTTCCCTGCTGGTTTTAGGCCGCTTGACACACACTTGATGCACTTACACAGAGATATCAAGACTTAGCTTTGAAGATGCTTACTAGTCGGATAGATACTTGTGCGATGAACAGGGTCTGGTGAGTCCAGTTGATTGAGCAAGGAGTAGGTCGTGTCCATTCCATATTCGGTTTTCGGAAGGGTATCTGTGCTCATTTCAAACTCGAGTTTTATGCGTCACCCCACCTCACCTTTCCCCTGAAGCAGGCATAAGTGTGTTTTCTAAAAGCGTGACTCTGTTCTGTTTGGGGATTCAGTGCATGGGGAGCGATTTTCACATTCCCTCGATAAGTGATATCATAAGTTTCTTTTTTTGTGGGACTTATTTCACTGAGGATGATCGTACCTAAATCCACTCAGGATGCTGCTACCAGCCTCATGACGTGGACTTCATGGCTGAGTGACACTCCATTGGACCTACGTAGCACCACTTGTCCACTTGTCCACTTGTCTTTGTCCACTTGTCCACTTGGCTCTTTCCTGGGATATGAAACGTTTACCGGAGTGGAGGTTCTTGTCAAGACAGCAGCCCTCAACTTTGGGATCCCTGTGTCTGGTTGATTTTTTCATTTTCCCAAGGTCAACACCCATGTGTGGAAGTGCCCTATGCTCTGTGGTTCTGTGTTTTACATGGTTTGGGAAAGAGGATACACTTGTGAAGATTGGCTGTTGGCCATTGACATCCCGCCCATCAGCTTAACAAGGCTCCCTTGACTCCGTGGGCTGTCCTGCCTTTCTGGTTTTTAGACTTTTTTCGCCTGGCCCTTTTGCCCCGGGGGGGGCGAGAGATTTCTTTGTAGTGCTGATTTGCTCTCCCAGGTTGCTTGGTTGGCCAAAAAGGGCGTATGCGTTTTTTCCTGAATATATTCAGGAAAAAACGCATACGCCCTTTTTGGCCAACCGCATCATTGTCCACGTTCTGGCGCTTTTCATGTGCTATCGGGGCCATTCCAATGTACCCGTTGACATCCGTTTCCTGCAGTTCTGCCTTGCGTTCAGCGCCTCTTCGTAGCCTGACCTCAATATATTTGGGGGCGATAGTTATCGTTTAGAACTCTGCAGGTTTGGGAAGTGCAGTGCCCCTGAGCTCCATTTCCCAAGTCGCTTTTTTGTGAGTGGGACGCAACACGGCTGGATGGCTTCACGCCCTATTGTCGATCCGGGGTGGCAGGCTGAACCGCTGGTGAATTCTTCTTCGTGATGGGAAATGAGAGTGACATGTGCCCGACCAAACACCTCCAGCGAGTCTCTCATTGGTTCCCCCTCTTGCAGTTCATCCTGCGGACAAATTGCAGACGGTACGAAAGAGGCATGGAAAGGCGCCGAGTCTCCAAGTGGGGAGATTGTTAGTAAGGGGGCCTGAATGGAGAACACGAGCACCAGGAGATGAAAACTGAGGTGAGTTTCAGAAAGCTTTCCCGATCCCACGGTGTAGCATCCGCTGGGTTTCCAATGAGTGCTTTCGCTGTCGGAAGATTGCGTTGAACCTGGAGAGTTGGGACCCATGGAATGGGGAGCACGCAGGATTCCTTTCAAGGGTCTGCATTTGCTTTCCCAACCTCACCAATCGTCTCAGCCCCAAGAGTGTCCAGCCTTATGTCTTCTGCCGCTGGGGCTGTAGATGTGGTCAATCCTGGTTGCATGCCAGTCCCTGAACGCATTTTGGAAGAATTTCTCTCTGTTTTGCCCTGCTTGTTTCTTCTTTATGTTGGAAATGTATCCTCAGAATGGGTCTGAGCTGATTTTCCCTGCTGGTTTTAGGCCGCTTGACACACACTTGATGCACTTACACAGAGATATCAAGACTTAGCTTTGAAGATGCTTACTAGTCGGATAGATACTTGTGCGATGAACAGGGTCTGGTGAGTCCAGTTGATTGAGCAAGGAGTAGGTCGTGTCCATTCCATATTCGGTTTTCGGAAGGGTATCTGTGCTCATTTCAAACTCGAGTTTTATGCGTCACCCCACCTCACCTTTCCCCTGAAGCAGGCATAAGTGTGTTTTCTAAAAGCGTGACTCTGTTCTGTTTGGGGATTCAGTGCATGGGGAACGATTTTCACATTCCCTCGATAAGTGATATCATAAGTTTCTTTTTTTGTGGGACTTATTTCACTGAGGATGATCGTACCTAAATCCACTCAGGATGCTGCTACCAGCCTCATGACGTGGATTTCATGGCTGAGTGACACTCCATTGGACCTACGTAGCACCACTACTGCACTTGTCCACTTGTCCACTCGTCTTTGTCCACTTGGCTCTTTCCTGGGATATGAAACGTGTACCGGAGTGGAGGTTCTTGTCAAGACAGCAGCCCTCAACTTTGGGGTCCCTGTGTCTGGTTGATTTTTTCATTTTCCCAAGGTCAACGCCCATGTGTGGAAGTGCCCTATGCTCTGTGGTTCTGTGTTTTACATGGTTTGGGAAAGAGGATACACTTGTGAAGATTGGCTGTTGGCCATTGACATCCCGCCCATCAGCTTAACAAGGCTCCCTTGACTCCGTGGGCTGTCCTGCCTTTCTGGTTTTTAGACTTTTTTCGCCTGGCCCTTTGGCCCCGGGGGGGGGGCGAGAGATTTCTTTGTAGTGCTGATTTGCTCTCCCAGGTTGCTTGGTTGGCCAAAAAGGGCGTATGCGTTTTTTCCTGAATATATTCAGGAAAAAACGCATACGCCCTTTTTGGCCAACCGCATCATTGTCCACGTTCTGGCGCTTTTCATGTGCTATCGGGGCCATTCCGATGTACCCGTTGACATCCGTTTCCTGCAGTTCTGCCTTGCGTTCAGCGCCTCTTCGTAGCCTGACCTCAATATATTTTGGGGCGATAGTTATCGTTTAGAACTCTGCAGGTTTGGGAAGTGCAGTGCCCCTGAGCTCCATTTCCCACGTCGCTTTTTTGTGAGTGGGACGCAACACGGCTGGATGGCTTCACGCCCTATTGTCGATCCGGGGTGGCAGGCTGAACCGCTGGTGAATTCTTCTTCGTGATGGGAAATGAGAGTGACATGTGCCCGACCAAACACCTCCAGCGAGTCTCTCATTGGTTCCCCCTCTTGCAGTTCATCCTGCGGACAAATTGCAGACGGTACGAAAGAGGCATGGAAAGGCGCCGAGTCTCCAAGTGGGGAGATTGTTAGTAAGGGGGCCTGAATGGAGAACACGAGCACCAGGAGATGAAAACTGAGGTGAGTTTCAGAAAGCTTTCCCGATCCCACGGTGTAGCATCCGCTGGGTTTCCAATGAGTGCTTTCGCTGTCGGAAGATTGCGTTGAACCTGGAGAGTTGGGACCCATGGAATGGGGAGCACGCAGGATTCCTTTCAAGGGTCTGCATTTGCTTTCCCAACCTCACCAATCGTCTCAGCCCCAAGAGTGTCCAGCCTTATGTCTTCTGCCGCTGGGGCTGTAGATGTGGTCAATCCTGGTTGCATGCCAGTCCCTGAACGCATTTTGGAAGAATTTCTCTCTGTTTTGCCCTGCTTGTTTCTTCTTTATGTTGGAAATGTATCCTCAGAATGGGTCTGAGCTGATTTTCCCTGCTGGTTTTAGGCCGCTTGACACACACTTGATGCACTTACACAGAGATATCAAGACTTAGCTTTGAAGATGCTTACTAGTCGGATAGATACTTGTGCGATGAACAGGGTCTGGTGAGTCCAGTTGATTGAGCAAGGAGTAGGTCGTGTCCATTCCATATTCGGTTTTCGGAAGGGTATCTGTGCTCATTTCAAACTCGAGTTTTATGCGTCACCCCACCTCACCTTTCCCCTGAAGCAGGCATAAGTGTGTTTTCTAAAAGCGTGACTCTGTTCTGTTTGGGGATTCAGTGCATGGGGAGCGATTTTCACATTCCCTCGATAAGTGATATCATAAGTTTCTTTTTTTGTGGGACTTATTTCACTGAGGATGATCGTACCTAAATCCACTCAGGATGCTGCTACCAGCCTCATGACGTGGACTTCATGGCTGAGTGACACTCCATTGGACCTACGTAGCACCACTTGTCCACTTGTCCACTTGTCTTTGTCCACTTGTCCACTTGGCTCTTTCCTGGGATATGAAACGTTTACCGGAGTGGAGGTTCTTGTCAAGACAGCAGCCCTCAACTTTGGGATCCCTGTGTCTGGTTGATTTTTTCATTTTCCCAAGGTCAACACCCATGTGTGGAAGTGCCCTATGCTCTGTGGTTCTGTGTTTTACATGGTTTGGGAAAGAGGATACACTTGTGAAGATTGGCTGTTGGCCATTGACATCCCGCCCATCAGCTTAACAAGGCTCCCTTGACTCCGTGGGCTGTCCTGCCTTTCTGGTTTTTAGACTTTTTTCGCCTGGCCCTTTTGCCCCGGGGGGGGCGAGAGATTTCTTTGTAGTGCTGATTTGCTCTCCCAGGTTGCTTGGTTGGCCAAAAAGGGCGTATGCGTTTTTTCCTGAATATATTCAGGAAAAAACGCATACGCCCTTTTTGGCCAACCGCATCATTGTCCACGTTCTGGCGCTTTTCATGTGCTATCGGGGCCATTCCAATGTACCCGTTGACATCCGTTTCCTGCAGTTCTGCCTTGCGTTCAGCGCCTCTTCGTAGCCTGACCTCAATATATTTGGGGGCGATAGTTATCGTTTAGAACTCTGCAGGTTTGGGAAGTGCAGTGCCCCTGAGCTCCATTTCCCAAGTCGCTTTTTTGTGAGTGGGACGCAACACGGCTGGATGGCTTCACGCCCTATTGTCGATCCGGGGTGGCAGGCTGAACCGCTGGTGAATTCTTCTTCGTGATGGGAAATGAGAGTGACATGTGCCCGACCAAACACCTCCAGCGAGTCTCTCATTGGTTCCCCCTCTTGCAGTTCATCCTGCGGACAAATTGCAGACGGTACGAAAGAGGCATGGAAAGGCGCCGAGTCTCCAAGTGGGGAGATTGTTAGTAAGGGGGCCTGAATGGAGAACACGAGCACCAGGAGATGAAAACTGAGGTGAGTTTCAGAAAGCTTTCCCGATCCCACGGTGTAGCATCCGCTGGGTTTCCAATGAGTGCTTTCGCTGTCGGAAGATTGCGTTGAACCTGGAGAGTTGGGACCCATGGAATGGGGAGCACGCAGGATTCCTTTCAAGGGTCTGCATTTGCTTTCCCAACCTCACCAATCGTCTCAGCCCCAAGAGTGTCCAGCCTTATGTCTTCTGCCGCTGGGGCTGTAGATGTGGTCAATCCTGGTTGCATGCCAGTCCCTGAACGCATTTTGGAAGAATTTCTCTCTGTTTTGCCCTGCTTGTTTCTTCTTTATGTTGGAAATGTATCCTCAGAATGGGTCTGAGCTGATTTTCCCTGCTGGTTTTAGGCCGCTTGACACACACTTGATGCACTTACACAGAGATATCAAGACTTAGCTTTGAAGATGCTGACTAGTCGGATAGATACTTGTGCGATGAACAGGGTCTGGTGAGTCCAGTTGATTGAGCAAGGAGTAGGTCGTGTCCATTCCATATTCGGTTTTCGGAAGGGTATCTGTGCTCATTTCAAACTCGAGTTTTATGCGTCACCCCACCTCACCTTTCCCCTGAAGCAGGCATAAGTGTGTTTTCTAAAAGCGTGACTCTGTTCTGTTTGGGGATTCAGTGCATGGGGAGCGATTTTCACATTCCCTCGATAAGTGATATCATAAGTTTCTTTTTTTGTGGGACTTATTTCACTGAGGATGATCGTACCTAAATCCACTCAGGATGCTGCTACCAGCCTCATGACGTGGATTTCATGGCTGAGTGACACTCCATTGGACCTACGTAGCACCACTACTGCACTTGTCCACTTGTCCACTCGTCTTTGTCCACTTGGCTCTTTCCTGGGATATGAAACGTGTACCGGAGTGGAGGTTCTTGTCAAGACAGCAGCCCTCAACTTTGGGGTCCCTGTGTCTGGTTGATTTTTTCATTTTCCCAAGGTCAACGCCCATGTGTGGAAGTGCCCGATGCTCTGTGGTTCTGTGTTTTACATGGTTTGGGAAAGAGGATACACTTGTGAAGATTGGCTGTTGGCCATTGACATCCCGCCCATCAGCTTAACAAGGCTCCCTTGACTCCGTGGGCTGTCCTGCCTTTCTGGTTTTTAGACTTTTTTCGCCTGGCCCTTTTGCCCCGGGGGGGGGGCCGAGAGATTTCTTTGTAGTGCTGATTTGCTCTCCCAGGTTGCTTGGTTGGCCAAAAAGGGCGTATGCGTTTTTTCCTGAATATATTCAGGAAAAAACGCATACGCCCTTTTTGGCCAACCGCATCATTGTCCACGTTCTGGCGCTTTTCATGTGCTATCGGGGCCATTCCGATGTACCCGTTGACATCCGTTTCCTGCAGTTCTGCCTTGCGTTCAGCGCCTCTTCGTAGCCTGACCTCAATATATTTTGGGGCGATAGTTATCGTTTAGAACTCCGCAGGTTTGGGAAGTGCAGTGCCCCTGAGCTCCATTTCCCAAGTCGCTTTTTTGTGAGTGGGACGCAACACGGCTGGATGGCTTCACGCCCAATTGTCGATCCGGGGTGGCAGGCTGAACCGCTGGTGAATTCTTCTTCGTGATGGGAAATGAGAGTGACATGTGCCCGACCAAACACCTCCAGCGAGTCTCTCATTGGTTCCCCCTCTTGCAGTTCATCCTGCGGACAAATTGCAGACGGTACGAAAGAGGCATGGAAAGGCGCCGAGTCTCCAAGTGGGGAGATTGTTAGTAAGGGGGCCTGAATGGAGAACACGAGCACCAGGAGATGAAAACTGAGGTGAGTTTCAGAAAGCTTTCCCGATCCCACGGTGTAGCATCCGCTGGGTTTCCAATGAGTGCTTTCGCTGTCGGAAGATTGCGTTGAACCTGGAGAGTTGGGACCCATGGAATGGGGAGCACGCAGGATTCCTTTCAAGGGTCTGCATTTGCTTTCCCAACCTCACCAATCGTCTCAGCCCCAAGAGTGTCCAGCCTTATGTCTTCTGCCGCTGGGGCTGTAGATGTGGTCAATCCTGGTTGCATGCCAGTCCCTGAACGCATTTTGGAAGAATTTCTCTCTGTTTTGCCCTGCTTGTTTCTTCTTTATGTTGGAAATGTATCCTCAGAATGGGTCTGAGCTGATTTTCCCTGCTGGTTTTAGGCCGCTTGACACACACTTGATGCACTTACACAGAGATATCAAGACTTAGCTTTGAAGATGCTTACTAGTCGGATAGATACTTGTGCGATGAACAGGGTCTGGTGAGTCCAGTTGATTGAGCAAGGAGTAGGTCGTGTCCATTCCATATTCGGTTTTCGGAAGGGTATCTGTGCTCATTTCAAACTCGAGTTTTATGCGTCACCCCACCTCACCTTTCCCCTGAAGCAGGCATAAGTGTGTTTTCTAAAAGCGTGACTCTGTTCTGTTTGGGGATTCAGTGCATGGGGAGCGATTTTTACATTCCCTCGATAAGTGATATCATAAGTTTCTTTTTTTGTGGGACTTATTTCACTGAGGATGATCGTACCTAAATCCACTCAGGATGCTGCTACCAGCCTCATGACGTGGATTTCATGGCTGAGTGACACTCCATTGGACCTACGTAGCACCACTTGTCCACTTGTCCACTTGTCTTTGTCCACTTGTCCACTCGTCTTTGTCCACTTGGCTCTTTCCTGGGATATGAAACGTGTACCGGAGTGGAGGTTCTTGTCAAGACAGCAGCCCTCAACTTTGGGGTCCCTGTGTCTGGTTGATTTTTTCATTTTCCCAAGGTCAACGCCCATGTGTGGAAGTGCCCTATGCTCTGTGGTTCTGTGTTTTACATGGTTTGGGAAAGAGGATACACTTGTGAAGATTGGCTGTTGGCCATTGACATCCCGCCCATCAGCTTAACAAGGCTCCCTTGACTCCGTGGGCTGTCCTGCCTTTCTGGTTTTTAGACTTTTTTCGCCTGGCCCTTTTGCCCCGGGGGTGGGGGGCGAGAGATTTCTTTGTAGTGCTGATTTGCTCTCCCAGGTTGCTTGGTTGGCCAAAAAGGGCGTATGCGTTTTTTCCTGAATATATTCAGGAAAAAACGCATACGCCCTTTTTGGCCAACCGCATCATTGTCCACGTTCTGGCGCTTTTCATGTGCTATCGGGGCCATTCCGATGTACCCGTTGACATCCGTTTCCTGCAGTTCTGCCTTGCGTTCAGCGCCTCTTCGTAGCCTGACCTCAATATATTTTGGGGCGATAGTTATCGTTTAGAACTCTGCAGGTTTGGGAAGTGCAGTGCCCCTGAGCTCCATTTCCCAAGTCGCTTTTTTGTGAGTGGGACGCAACACGGCTGGATGGCTTCACGCCCTATTGTCGATCCGGGGTGGCAGGCTGAACCGCTGGTGAATTCTTCTTCGTGATGGGAAATGAGAGTGACATGTGCCCGACCAAACACCTCCAGCGAGTCTCTCATTGGTTCCCCCTCTTGCAGTTCATCCTGCGGACAAATTGCAGACGGTACGAAAGAGGCATGGAAAGGCGCCGAGTCTCCAAGTGGGGAGATTGTTAGTAAGGGGGCCTGAATGGAGAACACGAGCACCAGGAGATGAAAACTGAGGTGAGTTTCAGAAAGCTTTCCCGATCCCACGGTGTAGCATCCGCTGGGTTTCCAATGAGTGCTTTCGCTGTCGGAAGATTGCGTTGAACCTGGAGAGTTGGGACCCATGGAATGGGGAGCACGCAGGATTCCTTTCAAGGGTCTGCATTTGCTTTCCCAACCTCACCAATCGTCTCAGCCCCAAGAGTGTCCAGCCTTATGTCTTCTGCCGCTGGGGCTGTAGATGTGGTCAATCCTGGTTGCATGCCAGTCCCTGAACGCATTTTGGAAGAATTTCTCTCTGTTTTGCCCTGCTTGTTTCTTCTTTATGTTGGAAATGTATCCTCAGGATGGGTCTGAGCTGATTTTCCCTGCTGGTTTTAGGCCGCTTTACACACACTTGATGCACTTACACAGAGATATCAAGACTTAGCTTTGAAGATGCTTACTAGTCGGATAGATACTTGTGCGATGAACAGGGTCTGGTGAGTCCAGTTGATTGAGCAAGGAGTAGGTCGTGTCCATTCCATATTCGGTTTTCGGAAGGGTATCTGTGCTCATTTCAAACTCGAGTTTTATGCGTCACCCCACCTCACCTTTCCCCTGAAGCAGGCATAAGTGTGTTTTCTAAAAGCGTGACTCTGTTCTGTTTGGGGATTCAGTGCATGGGGAGCGATTTTTACATTCCCTCGATAAGTGATATCATAAGTTTCTTTCTTTGTGGGACTTATTTCACTGAGGATGATCGTACCTAAATCCACTCAGGATGCTGCTACCAGCCTCATGACGTGGATTTCATGGCTGAGTGACACTCCATTGGACCTACGTAGCACCACTTGTCCACTTGTCCACTTGTCTTTGTCCACTTGTCCACTCGTCTTTGTCCACTTGGCTCTTTCCTGGGATATGAAACGTGTACCGGAGTGGAGGTTCTTGTCAAGACAGCAGCCCTCAACTTTGGGGTCCCTGTGTCTGGTTGATTTTTTCATTTTCCCAAGGTCAACGCCCATGTGTGGAAGTGCCCTATGCTCTGTGGTTCTGTGTTTTACATGGTTTGTGAAAGAGGATACACTTGTGAAGATTGGCTGTTGGCCATTGACATCCCGCCCATCAGCTTAACAAGGCTCCCTTGACTCCGTGGGCTGTCCTGCCTTTCTGGTTTTTAGACTTTTTTCGCCTGGCCCTTTTGCCCCGGTGGGGGGTGAGAGATTTCTTTGTAGTGCTGATTTGCTCTCCCAGGTTGCTTGGTTGGCCAAAAAGGGCGTATGCGTTTTTTCCTGAATATATTCAGGAAAAAACGCATACGCCCATTTTGGCCAACCGCATCATTGTCCACGTTCTGGCGCTTTTCATGTGCTATCGGGGCCATTCCGATGTACCCGTTGACATCCGTTTCCTGCAGTTCTGCCTTGCGTTCAGCGCCTCTTCGTAGCCTGACCTCAATATATTTTGGGGCGATAGTTATCGTTTAGAACTCTGCAGGTTTGGGAAGTGCAGTGCCCCTGAGCTCCATTTCCCAAGTCGCTTTTTTGTGAGTGGGACGCAACACGGCTGGATGGCTTCACGCCCTATTGTCGATCCGGGGTGGCAGGCTGAACCGCTGGTGAATTCTTCTTCGTGATGGGAAATGAGAGTGACATGTGCCCGACCAAACACCTCCAGCGAGTCTCTCATTGGTTCCCCCTCTTGCAGTTCATCCTGCGGACAAATTGCAGACGGTACGAAAGAGGCATGGAAAGGCGCCGAGTCTCCAAGTGGGGAGATTGTTAGTAAGGGGGCCTGAATGGAGAACACGAGCACCAGGAGATGAAAACTGAGGTGAGTTTCAGAAAGCTTTCCCGATCCCACGGTGTAGCATCCGCTGGGTTTCCAATGAGTGCTTTCGCTGTCGGAAGATTGCGTTGAACCTGGAGAGTTGGGACCCATGGAATGGGGAGCACGCAGGATTCCTTTCAAGGGTCTGCATTTGCTTTCCCAACCTCACCAATCGTCTCAGCCCCAAGAGTGTCCAGCCTTATGTCTTCTGCCGCTGGGCCTGTAGATGTGGTCAATCCTGGTTGCATGCCAGTCCCTGAACGCATTTTGGAAGAATTTCTCTCTGTTTTGCCCTGCTTGTTTCTTCTTTATGTTGGAAATGTATCCTCAGAATGGGTCTGAGCTGATTTTCCCTGCTGGTTTTAGGCCGCTTGACACACACTTGATGCACTTACACAGAGATATCAAGACTTAGCTTTTAAGATGCTTACTAGTCGGATAGATACTTGTGCGATGAACAGGGTCTGGTGAGTCCAGTTGATTGAGCAAGGAGTAGGTCGTGTCCATTCCATATTCGGTTTTCAGAAGGGTATCTGTGCTCATTTCAAACTCGAGTTTTATGCGTCACCCCACCTCACCTTTCCCCTGAAGCAGGCATAAGTGTGTTTTCTAAAAGCGTGACTCTGTTCTGTTTGGGGATTCAGTGCATGGGGAGCGATTTTTACATTCCCTCGATAAGTGATATCATAAGTTTCTTTTTTTGTGGGACTTATTTCACTGAGGATGATCGTACCTAAATCCACTCAGGATGCTGCTACCAGCCTCATGACGTGGATTTCATGGCTGAGTGACACTCCATTGGACCTACGTAGCACCACTTGTCCACTTGTCCACTTGTCTTTGTCCACTTGTCCACTTGGCTCTTTCCTGGGATATGAAACGTGTACCGGAGTGGAGGTTCTTGTCAAGACAGCAGCCCTCAACTTTGGGGTCCCTGTGTCTGGTTGATTTTTTCATTTTCCCAAGGTCAACGCCCATGTGTGGAAGTGCCCTATGCTCTGTGGTTCTGTGTTTTACATGGTTTGGGAAAGAGGATACACTTGTGAAGATTGGCTGTTGGCCATTGACATCCCGCCCATCAGCTTAAAAGGCTCCCTTGACTCCGTGGGCTGTCCTGCCTTTCTGGTTTTTAGACTTTTTTCGCCTGGCCCTTTTGCCCCGGGGGGGGCGAGAGATTTCTTTGTAGTGCTGATTTGCTCTCCCAGGTTGCTTGGTTGGCCAAAAAGGGCGTATGCGTTTTTTCCTGAATATATTCAGGAAAAAACGCATACGCCCTTTTTGGCCAACCGCATTATTGTCCACGTTCTGGCGCTTTTCATGTGCTATCGGGGCCATTCCGATGTACCCGTTGACATCCGTTTCCTGCAGTTCTGCCTTGCGTTCAGCGCCTCTTCGTAGCCTGACCTCAATATATTTTGGGGCGATAGTTATCGTTTAGAACTCTGCAGGTTTGGGAAGTGCAGTGCCCCTGAGCTCCATTTCCCAAGTCGCTTTTTTGTGAGTGGGACGCAACACGGCTGGATGGCTTCACGCCCTATTGTCGATCCGGGGTGGCAGGCTGAACCGCTGGTGAATTCTTCTTCGTGATGGGAAATGAGAGTGACATGTGCCCGACCAAACACCTCCAGCGAGTCTCTCATTGGTTCCCCCTCTTGCAGTTCATCCTGCGGACAAATTGCAGACGGTACGAAAGAGGCATGGAAAGGCGCCGAGTCTCCAAGTGGGGAGATTGTTAGTAAGGGGGCCTGAATGGAGAACACGAGCACCAGGAGATGAAAACTGAGGTGAGTTTCAGAAAGCTTTCCCGATCCCACGGTGTAGCATCCGCTGGGTTTCCAATGAGTGTTTTCGATGTCAGAAGATTGCGTTGAACCTGGAGAGTTGGGACCCATGGAATGGGGAGCACGCAGGATTCCTTTCAAGGGTCTGCATTTGCTTTCCCAACCTCACCAATCGTCTCAGCCCCAAGAGTGTCCAGCCTTATGTCTTCTGCCGCTGGGGCTGTAGATGTGGTCAATCCTAGTTGCATGCCAGTCCCTGAACGCATTTTGGAAGAATTTCTCTCTGTTTTGCCCTGCTTGTTTCTTCTTTATGTTGGAAATGTATCCTCAGAATGGGTCTGAGCTGATTTTCCCTGCTGGTTTTAGGCCGCTTTACACACACTTGATGCACTTACACAGAGATATCAAGACTTAGCTTTTAAGATGCTTACTAGTCGGATAGATACTTGTGCGATGAACAGGGTCTGGTGAGTCCAGTTGATTGAGCAAGGAGTAGGTCGTGTCCATTCCATATTCGGTTTTCAGAAGGGTATCTGTGCTCATTTCAAACTCGAGTTTTATGCGTCACCCCACCTCACCTTTCCCCTGAAGCAGGCATAAGTGTGTTTTCTAAAAGCGTGACTCTGTTCTGTTTGGGGATTCAGTGCATGGGGAGCGATTTTTACATTCCCTCGATAAGTGATATCATAAGTTTCTTTTTTTGTGGGACTTATTTCACTGAGGATGATCGTACCTAAATCCACTCAGGATGCTGCTACCAGCCTCATGACGTGGATTTCATGGCTGAGTGACACTCCATTGGACCTACGTAGCACCACTTGTCCACTTGTCCACTTGTCTTTGTCCACTTGTCCACTTGGCTCTTTCCTGGGATATGAAACGTGTACCGGAGTGGAGGTTCTTGTCAAGACAGCAGCCCTCAACTTTGGGGTCCCTGTGTCTGGTTGATTTTTTCATTTTCCCAAGGTCAACGCCCATGTGTGGAAGTGCCCTATGCTCTGTGGTTCTGTGTTTTACATGGTTTGGGAAAGAGGATACACTTGTGAAGATTGGCTGTTGGCCATTGACATCCCACCCATCAGCTTAACAAGGCTCCCTTGACTCCGTGGGCTGTCCTGCCTTTCTGGTTTTTAGACTTTTTTCGCCTGGCCCTTTTGCCCCGGCGGGGGGCGAGAGATTTCTTTGTAGTGCTGATTTGCTCTCCCAGGTTGCTTGGTTGGCCAAAAAGGGCGTATGCGTTTTTTCCTGAATATATTCAGGAAAAAACGCATACGCCCTTTTTGGCCAACCGTATCATTGTCCACGTTCTGGCGCTTTTCATGTGCTATCGGGGCCATTCCGATGTACCCGTTGACATCCGTTTCCTGCAATTCTGCCTTGCGTTCAACGCCTCTTCGTAGCCTGACCTCAATATATTTTGGGGCGATAGTTATCGTTTAGAACTCTGCAGGTTTGGGAAGTGCAGTGCCCCTGAGCTCCATTTCCCAAGTCGCTTTTTTGTGAGTGGGACGCAACACGGCTGGATGGCTTCACGCCCTATTGTCGATCCGGGGTGGCAGGCTGAACCGCTGGTGAATTCTTCTTCGTGATGGGAAATGAGAGTGACATGTGCCCGACCAAACACCTCCAGCGAGTCTCTCATTGGTTCCCCCTCTTGCAGTTCATCCTGCGGACAAATTGCAGACGGTACGAAAGAGGCATGGAAAGGCGCCGAGTCTCCAAGTGGGGAGATTGTTAGTAAGGGGGCCTGAATGGAGAACACGAGCACCAGGAGATGAAAACTGAGGTGAGTTTCAGAAAGCTTTCCCGATCCCACGGTGTAGCATCCGCTGGGTTTCCAATGAGTGCTTTCGCTGTCGGAAGATTGCGTTGAACCTGGAGAGTTGGGACCCATGGAATGGGGAGCACGCAGGATTCCTTTCAAGGGTCTGCATTTGCTTTCCCAACCTCACCAATCGTCTCAGCCCCAAGAGTGTCCAGCCTTATGTCTTCTGCCGCTGGGGCTGTAGATGTGGTCAATCCTGGTTGCATGCCAGTCCCTGAACGCATTTTGGAAGAATTTCTCTCTGTTTTGCCCTGCTTGTTTCTTCTTTATGTTGGAAATGTATCCTCAGAATGGGTCTGAGCTGATTTTCCCTGCTGGTTTTAGGCCGCTTTACACACACTTGATGCACTTACACAGAGATATCAAGACTTAGCTTTTAAGATGCTAACTAGTCGGATAGATACTTGTGCGATGAACAGGGTCTGGTGAGTCCAGTTGATTGAGCAAGGAGTAGGTCGTGTCCATTCCATATTCGGTTTTCAGAAGGGTATCTGTGCTCATTTCAAACTCGAGTTTTATGCGTCACCCCACCTCACCTTTCCCCTGAAGCAGGCATAAGTGTGTTTTCTAAAAGCGTGACTCTGTTCTGTTTGGGGATTCAGTGCATGGGGAGCGATTTTCACATTCCCTCGATAAGTGATATCATAAGTTTCTTTTTTTGTGGGACTTATTTCACTGAGGATGATCGTACCTAAATCCACTCAGGATGCTGCTACCAGCCTCATGACGTGGATTTCATGGCTGAGTGACACTCCATTGGACCTACGTAGCACCACTTCTGCACTTGTCCACTTGTCCACTCGTCTTTGTCCACTTGGCTCTTTCCTGGGATATGAAACGTGTACCAGAGTGGAGGTTCTTGTCAAGACAGCAGCCCTCAACTTTGGGGTCCCTGTGTCTGGTTGATTTTTTCATTTTCCCAAGGTCAATGCCCATGTGTGGAAGTGCCCTATGCTCTGTGGTTCTGTGTTTTACATGGTTTGGGAAAGAGGATACACTTGTGAAGATTGGCTGTTGGCCATTGACATCCCGCCCATCAGCTTAACAAGGCTCCCTTGACTCCGTGGGCTGTCCTGCCTTTCTGGTTTTTAGACTTTTTTCGCCTGGCCCTTTTGCCCCGGGGGGGGGCGAGAGATTTCTTTGTAGTGCTGATTTGCTCTCCCAGGTTGCTTGGTTGGCCAAAAAGGGCGTATGCGTTTTTTCCTGAATATATTCAGGAAAAAACGCATACGCCCTTTTTGGCCAACCGCATCATTGTCCACGTTCTGGCGCTTTTCATGTGCTATCGGGGCCATTCCGATGTACCCGTTGACATCCGTTTCCTGCAGTTCTGCCTTGCGTTCAGCGCCTCTTCGTAGCCTGACCTCAATATATTTTGGGGCGATAGTTATCGTTTAGAACTCTGCCGGTTTGGGAAGTGCAGTGCCCCTGAGCTCCATTTCCCAAGTCGCTTTTTTGTGAGTGGGACGCAACACGGCTGGATGGCTTCACGCCCTATTGTCGATCCGGGGTGGCAGGCTGAACCGCTGGTGAATTCTTCTTCGTGATGGGAAATGAGAGTGACATGTGCCCGACCAAACACCTCCAGCGAGTCTCTCATTGGTTCCCCCTCTTGCAGTTCATCCTGCGGACAAATTGCAGACGGTACGAAAGAGGCATGGAAAGGCGCCGAGTCTCCAAGTGGGGAGATTGTTAGTAAGGGGGCCTGAATGGAGAACACGAGCACCAGGAGATGAAAACTGAGGTGAGTTTCAGAAAGCTTTCCCGATCCCACGGTGTAGCATCCGCTGGGTTTCCAATGAGTGCTTTCGCTGTCGGAAGATTGCGTTGAACCTGGAGAGTTGGGACCCATGGAATGGGGAGCACGCAGGATTCCTTTCAAGGGTCTGCATTTGCTTTCCCAACCTCACCAATCGTCTCAGCCCAAGAGTGTCCAGCCTTATGTCTTCTGCCGCTGGGGCTGTAGATGTGGTCAATCCTGGTTGCATGCCAGTCCCTGAACGCATTTTGGAAGAATTTCTCTCTGTTTTGCCCTGCTTGTTTCTTCTTTATGTTGGAAATGTATCCTCAGAATGGGTCTGAGCTGATTTTCCCTGCTGGTTGTAGGCCGCTTTACACACACTTGATGCACTTACACAGAGATATCAAGACTTAGCTTTTAAGATGCTTACTAGTCGGATAGATACTTGTGCGATGAACAGGGTCTGGTGAGTCCAGTTGATTGAGCAAGGAGTAGGTCGTGTCCATTCCATATTCGGTTTTCGGAAGGGTATCTGTGCTCATTTCAAACTCGAGTTTTATGCGTCACCCCACCTCACCTTTCCCCTGAAGCAGCCATAAGTGTGTTTTCTAAAAGCGTGACTCTGTTCTGTTTGGGGATTCAGTGCATGGGGAGCGATTTTTACATTCCCTCGATAAGTGATATCATAAGTTTCTTTTTTTGTGGGACTTATTTCACTGAGGATGATCGTACCTAAATCCACTCAGGATGCTGCTACCAGCCTCATGACGTGGATTTCATGGCTGAGTGACACTCCATTGGACCTACGTAGCACCACTTGTCCACTTGTCCACTTGTCTTTGTCCACTTGTCCACTTGGCTCTTTCCTGGGATATGAAACGTGTACCGGAGTGGAGGTTCTTGTCAAGACAGCAGCCCTCAACTTTGGGGTCCCTGTGTCTGGTTGATTTTTTCATTTTCCCAAGGTCAACGCCCATGTGTGGAAGTGCCCTATGCTCTGTGGTTCTGTGTTTTACATGGTTTGGGAAAGAGGATACACTTGTGAAGATTGGCTGTTGGCCATTGACATCCCGCCCATCAGCTTAACAAGGCTCCCTTGACTCCGTGGCCTGTCCTGCCTTTCTGGTTTTTAGACTTTTTTCCCCTGGCCCTTTTGCCCCGGGGGGGCCGAGAGATTTCTTTGTAGTGCTGATTTGCTCTCCCAGGTTGCTTGGTTGGCCAAAAAGGGCGTATGCGTTTTTTCCTGAATATATTCAGGAAAAAACGCATACGCCCTTTTTGGCCAACTGCATCATTGTCCACGTTCTGGCGCTTTTCATGTGCTATCGGGGCCATTCCGATGTACCCGTTGACATCCGTTTCCTGCAGTTCTGCCTTGCGTTCAGCGCCTCTTCGTAGCCTGACCTCAATATATTTTGGGGGGCTTCCCTGGTGGCGCAGTGGTTGAGAATCCGCCTGCCGATGCAGGAGACACGGGTTCGTGCCCTGGTCCGGGAAGATCCCACATGCCGCGGAGCAACTAAGCCCGTGAGCCATGGCCGCTGGGCCTGTGCGTCCGGAGCCTGTGCTCCGCAACGGGAGAGGCCACAACAGTGAGAGGCCCGCATACCGCAAAAAAAAAAAAAAATATATATATATATATATATTTTGGGGCGATAGTTATCGTGTAGAACTCTGCAGGTTTGGGAAGTGCAGTGCCCCTGAGCTCCATTTCCCAAGTCGCTTTTTTGTGAGTGGGACGCAACACGGCTGGATGGCTTCACGCCCTATTGTCGATCCGGGGTGGCAGGCTGAACAGCTGGTGAATTCTTCTTCGTGATGGGAAATGAGAGTGACATGTGCCCGACCAAACACCTCCAGCGAGTCTCTCATTGGTTCCCCCTCTTGCAGTTCATCCTGCGGACAAATTGCAGACGGTACGAAAGAGGCATGGAAAGGCGCCGAGTCTCCAAGTGGGGAGATTGTTAGTAAGGGGGCCTAAATGGAGAACACGAGCACCAGGAGATGAAAACTGAGGTGAGTTTCAGAAAGCTTTCCCGATCCCACGGTGTAGCATCCGCTGGGTTTCCAATGAGTGCTTTCGATGTCAGAAGATTGCGTTGAACCTGGAGAGTTGGGACCCATGGAATGGGGAGCACGCAGGATTCCTTTCAAGGGTCTGCATTTGCTTTCCCAACCTCACCAATCGTCTCAGCCCCAAGAGTGTCCAGCCTTATGTCTTCTGCCGCTGGGGCTGTAGATGTGGTCAATGCTGGTTGCATGCCAGTCCCTGAACGCATTTTGGAAGAATTTCTCTCTGTTTTGCCCTGCTTGTTTCTTCTTTATGTTGGAAATGTATCCTCAGAATGGGTCTGAGCTGATTTTCCCTGCTGGTTTTAGGCCGCTTGACACACACTTGATGCACTTACACAGAGATATCAAGACTTAGCTTTTAAGATGCTTACTAGTCGGATAGATACTTGTGCGATGAACAGGGTCTGGTGAGTCCAGTTGATTGAGCAAGGAGTAGGTCGTGTCCATTCCATATTCGGTTTTCAGAAGGGTATCTGTGCTCATTTCAAACTCGAGTTTTATGCGTCACCCCACCTCACCTTTCCCCTGAAGCAGGCATAAGTGTGTTTTCTAAAAGCGTGACTCTGTTCTGTTTGGGGATTCAGTGCATGGGGAGCGATTTTTACATTCCCTCGATAAGTGATATCATAAGTTTCTTTTTTTGTGGGACTTATTTCACTGAGGATGATCGTACCTAAATCCACTCAGGATGCTGCTACCAGCCTCATGACGTGGATTTCATGGCTGAGTGACACTCCATTGGACCTACGTAGCACCACTTGTCCACTTGTCCACTTGTCTTTGTCCACTTGTCCACTTGGCTCTTTCCTGGGATATGAAACGTGTACCGGAGTGGAGGTTCTTGTCAAGACAGCAGCCCTCAACTTTGGGGTCCCTGTGTCTGGTTGATTTTTTCATTTTCCCAAGGTCAACGCCCATGTGTGGAAGTGCCCTATGCTCTGTGGTTCTGTGTTTTCCATGGTTTGGGAAAGAGGATACACTTGTGAAGATTGGCTGTTGGCCATTGACATCCCGCCCATCAGCTTAACAAGGCTCCCTTGACTCCGTGGCCTGTCCTGCCTTTCTGGTTTTTAGACTTTTTTCGCCTGGCCCTTTTGCCCCGGGGGGGGGGGCGAGAGATTTCTTTGTAGTGCTGATTTGCTCTCCCAGGTTGCTTGGTTGGCCAAAAAGGGCGTATGCGTTTTTTCCTGAATATATTCAGGAAAAAACGCATACGCCCTTTTTGGCCAACCGCATCATTGTCCACGTTCTGGCGCTTTTCATGTGCTATCGGGGCCATTCCGATGTACCCGTTGACATCCGTTTCCTGCAGTTCTGCCTTGCGTTCAGCGCCTCTTCGTAGCCTGACCTCAATATATTTTGGGGTGATAGTTATCGTTCAGAACTCTGCAGGTTTGGGAAGTGCAGTGCCCCTGAGCTCCATTTCCCAAGTCGCTTTTTTGTGAGTGGGACGCAACACGGCTGGATGGCTTCACGCCCTTTTGTCGATCCGGGGTGGCAGGCTGAACCTCTGGTGAATTCTTCTTCGTGATGGGAAATGAGAGTGACATGTGCCCGACCAAACACCTCCAGCGAGTCTCTCATTGGTTCCCCCTCTTGCAGTTCATCCTGCGGACAAATTGCAGACGGTACGAAAGAGGCATGGAAAGGCGCCGAGTCTCCAAGTGGGGAGATTGTTAGTAAGGGGGCCTGAATGGAGAACACGAGCACCAGGAGATGAAAACTGAGGTGAGTTTCAGAAAGCTTTCCCGATCCCACGGTGTAGCATCCGCTGGGTTTCCAATGAGTGCTTTCGCTGTCGGAAGATTGCGTTGAACCTGGAGAGTTGGGACCCATGGAATGGGGAGCACGCAGGATTCCTTTCAAGGGTCTGCATTTGCTTTCCCAACCTCACCAATCGTCTCAGCCCCAAGAGTGTCCAGCCTTATGTCTTCTGCCGCTGGGGCTGTAGATGTGGTCAATCCTGGTTGCATGCCAGTCCCTGAACGCATTTTGGAAGAATTTCTCTCTGTTTTGCCCTGCTTGTTTCTTCTTTATGTTGGAAATGTATCCTCAGAATGGGTCTGAGCTGATCTTCCCTGTTGGTTTTAGGCCGCTTTACACACACTTGATGCACTTACACAGAGATATCAAGACTTAGCTTTGAAGATGCTAACTAGTCGGATAGATACTTGTGCGATGAACAGGGTCTGGTGAGTCCAGTTGATTGAGCAAGGAGTAGGTCGTGTCCATTCCATATTCGGTTTTCGGAAGGGTATCTGTGCTCATTTCAAACTCGAGTTTTATGCGTCACCCCACCTCACCTTTCCCCTGAAGCAGGCATAAGTGTGTTTTCTAAAAGCGTGACTCTGTTCTGTTTGGGGATTCAGTGCATGGGGAGCGATTTTTACATTCCCTCGATAAGTGATATCATAAGTTTCTTTTTTTGTGGGACTTATTTCACTGAGGATGATCGTACCTAAATCCACTCAGGATGCTGCTACCAGCCTCATGACGTGGATTTCATGGCTGAGTGACACTCCATTGGACCTACGTAGCACCACTTCTGCACTTGTCCACTTGTCCACTCGTCTTTGTCCACTTGGCTCTTTCCTGGGATATGAAACGTGTACCGGAGTGGAGGTTCTTGTCAAGACAGCAGCCCTCAACTTTGGGGTCCCTGTGTCTGGTTGATTTTTTCATTTTCCCAAGGTCAACGCCCATGTGTGGAAGTGCCCTATGCTCTGTGGTTCTGTGTTTTCCATGGTTTGGGAAAGAGGATACACTTGTGAAGATTGGCTGTTGGCCATTGACATCCCGCCCATCAGCTTAACAAGGCTCCCTTGACTCCGTGGCCTGTCCTGCCTTTCTGGTTTTTAGACTTTTTTCGCCTGGCCCTTTTGCCCCGGGGGGGGGCGGGCGAGAGATTTCTTTGTAGTGCTGATTTGATCTCCCAGGTTGCTTGGTTGGCCAAAAAGGGCGTATGCGTTTTTTCCTGAATATATTCAGGAAAAAACGCATACGCCCTTTTTGGCCAACCACATCATTGTCCACGTTCTGGCACTTTTCATGTGCTATCGGGGCCAATCCGATGTAGCCGTTGATATCCGTTTCCTGCAATTCTGCCTTGCGTTCAACGCCTCTTCGTAGCCTGACCTCAATATATTTTGGGGCGATAGTTATCGTTTAGAACTCTGCAGGTTTGGGAAGTGCAGTGCCCCTGAGCTCCATTTCCCAAGTCGCTTTTTTGTGAGTGGGACGCAACACGGCTGGATGGCTTCACGTCCTATTGTCGATCCGGGGTGGCAGGCTGAACCGCTGGTGAATTCTTCTTCGTGATGGGAAATGAGAGTGACATGTGCCCGACCAAACACCTCCAGCGAGTCTCTCATTGGTTCCCCCTCTTGCAGTTCATCCTGCGGACAAATTGCAGACGGTACGAAAGAGGCATGGAAAGGCGCCGAGTCTCCAAGTGGGGAGATTGTTAGTAAGGGGGCCTGAATGGAGAACACGAGCACCAGGAGATGAAAACTGAGGTGAGTTTCAGAAAGCTTTCCCGATCCCACGGTGTAGCATCCGCTGGGTTTCCAATGAGTGCTTTCGCTGTCGGAAGATTGCGTTGAACCTGGAGAGTTGGGACCCATGGAATGGGGAGCACGCAGGATTCCTTTCAAGGGTCTGCATTTGCTTTCCCAACCTCACCAATCGTCTCAGCCCCAAGAGTGTCCAGCCTTATGTCTTCTGCCGCTGGGGCTGTAGATGTGGTCAATCCTGGTTGCATGCCAGTCCCTGAACGCATTTTGGAAGTATTTCTCTCTGTTTTGCCCTGCTTGTTTCTTCTTTATGTTGGAAATGTATCCTCAGAATGGGTCTGAGCTGATTTTCCCTGCTGGTTGTAGGCCGCTTGACACACACTTGATGCACTTACACAGAGATATCAAGACTTAGCTTTTAAGATGCTTACTAGTCGGATAGATACTTGTGCGATGAACAGGGTCTGGTGAGTCCAGTTGATTGAGCAAGGAGTAGGTCGTGTCCATTCCATATTCGGTTTTCGGAAGGGTATCTGTGCTCATTTCAAACTCGAGTTTTATGCGTCACCCCACCTCACCTTTCCCCTGAAGCAGGCATAAGTGTGTTTTCTAAAAGCGTGACTCTGTTCTATTTGGGGATTCAGTGCATGGGGAGCGATTTTTACATTCCCTCGATAAGTGATATCATAAGTTTCTTTTTTTGTGGGACTTATTTCACTGAGGATGATCGTACCTAAATCCACTCAGGATGCTGCTACCAGCCTCATGACGTGGATTTCATGGCTGAGTGACACTCCATTGGACCTACGTAGCACCACTTGTCCACTTGTCCACTTGTCTTTGTCCACTTGTCCACTCGTCTTTGTCCACTTGGCTCTTTCCTGGGATATGAAACGTGTACCGGAGTGGAGGTTCTTGTCAAGACAGCAGCCCTCAACTTTGGGGTCCCTGTGTCTGGTTGATTTTTTCATTTTCCCAAGGTCAACGCCCATGTGTGGAAGTGCCCTATGCTCTGTGGTTCTGTGTTTTCCATGGTTTGGGAAAGAGGATACACTTGTGAAGATTGGCTGTTGGCCATTGACATCCCGCCCATCAGCTTAACAAGGCTCCCTTGACTCCGTGGCCTATCCTGCCTTTCTGGTTTTTAGACTTTTTTCGCCTGGCCCTTTTGCCCCGGGGGGGGGGCGAGAGATTTCTTTGTAGTGCTGATTTGCTCTCCCAGGTTGCTTGGTTGGCCAAAAAGGGCGTATGCGTTTTTTCCTGAATATATTCAGGAAAAAACGCATACGCCCTTTTTGGCCAACCACATCATTGTCCACGTTCTGGCGCTTTTCATGTGCTATCGGGGCCATTCCGATGTAGCCGTTGACATCCGTTTCCTGCAATTCTGCCTTGCGTTCAACGCCTCTTCGTAGCCTGACCTCAATATATTTTGGGGCGATAGTTATCGTTTAGAACTCTGCAGGTTTGGGAAGTGCAGTGCCCCTGAGCTCCATTTCCCAAGTCGCTTTTTTGTGAGTGGGACGCAACACGGCTGGATGGCTTCACGTCCTATTGTCGATCCGGGGTGGCAGGCTGAACCGCTGGTGAATTCTTCTTCGTGATGGGAAATGAGAGTGACATGTGCCCGACCAAACACCTCCAGCGAGTCTCTCATTGGTTCCCCCTCTTGCAGTTCATCCTGCGGACAAATTGCAGACGGTACGAAAGAGGCATGGAAAGGCGCCGAGTCTCCAAGTGGGGAGATTGTTAGTAAGGGGGCCTGAATGGAGAACACGAGCACCAGGAGATGAAAACTGAGGTGAGTTTCAGAAAGCTTTCCCGATCCCACGGTGTAGCAACCGCTGGGTTTCCAATGAGTGCTTTCGCTGTCGGAAGATTGCGTTGAACCTGGAGAGTTGGGACCTATGGAATGGGGAGCACGCAGGATTCCTTTCAAGGGTCTGCATTTGCTTTCCCAACCTCACCAATCGTCTCAGCCCCAAGAGTGTCCAGCCTTATGTCTTCTGCCGCTGGGGCTGTAGATGTGGTCAATCCTGGTTGCATGCCAGTCCCTGAACGCATTTTGGAACAATTTCTCTCTGTTTTGCCCTGCTTGTTTCTTCTTTATGTTGGAAATGTATCCTCAGAATGGGTCTGAGCTGATTTTCCCTGCTGGTTGTAGGCCGCTTGACACACACTTGATGCACTTACACAGAGATATCAAGACTTAGCTTTGAAGATGATTACTAGTCGGATAGATACTTGTGCGATGAACAGGGTCTGGTGAGTCCAGTTGATTGAGCAAGGAGTAGGTCGTGTCCATTCCATATTCGGTTTTCGGAAGGGTATCTGTGCTCATTTCAAACTCGAGTTTTATGCGTCACCCCACCTCACCTTTCCCCTGAAGCAGGCATAAGTGTGTTTTCTAAAAGCGTGACTCTGTTCTGTTTGGGGATTCAGTTCATGGGGAGCGATTTTTACATTCCCTCGATAAGTGATATCATAAGTTTCTTTTTTGTGGGACTTATTTCACTGAGGATGATCGTACCTAAATCCACTCAGGATGCTGCTACCAGCCTCATGACGTGGATTTCATGGCTGAGTGACACTCCATTGGACCTACGTAGCACCACTTCTGCACTTGTCCACTTGTCCACTCGTCTTTGTCCACTTGGCTCTTTCCTGGGATATGAAACGTGTACCGGAGTGGAGGTTCTTGTCAAGACAGCAGCCCCCAACTTTGGGGTCCCTGTGTCTGGTTGATTTTTTCATTTTCCCAAGGTCAACGCCCATGTGTGGAAGTGCCCTATGCTCTGTGGTTCTGTGTTTTCCATGGTTTGGGAAAGAGGATACACTTGTGAAGATTGGCTGTTGGCCATTGACATCCCGCCCATCAGCTTAACAAGGCTCCCTTGACTCCGTGGCCTGTCCTGCCTTTCTGGTTTTTAGACTTTTTTCGCCTGGCCCTTTTGCCCCGGGGGGGGGGGGCGAGAGATTTCTTTGTAGTGCTGATTTGCTCTCCCAGGTTGCTTGGTTGGCCAAAAAGGGCGTATGCGTTTTTTCCTGAATATATTCAGGAAAAAACGCATACGCCCTTTTTGGCCAACCACATCATTGTCCACGTTCTGGCACTTTTCATGTGCTATCGGGGCCATTCCGATGTAGCCGTTGACATCCGTTTCCTGCAATTCTGCCTTGCGTTCAACGCCTCTTCGTAGCCTGACCTCAATATATTTTGGGGCGATAGTTATCGTTTAGAACTCTGCAGGTTTGGGAAGTGCAGTGCCCCTGAGCTCCATTTCCCAAGTCGCTTTTTTGTGAGTGGGACGCAACACGGCTGGATGGCTTCACGTCCTATTGTCGATCCGGGGTGGCAGGCTGAACCGCTGGTGAATTCTTCTTCGTGATGGGAAATGAGAGTGACATGTGCCCGACCAAACACCTCCAGCGAGTCTCTCATTGGTTCCCCCTCTTGCAGTTCATCCTGCGGACAAATTGCAGACGGTACGAAAGAGGCATGGAAAGGCGCCGAGTCTCCAAGTGGGGAGATTGTTAGTAAGGGGGCCTGAATGGAGAACACGAGCACCAGGAGATGAAAACTGAGGTGAGTTTCAGAAAGCTTTCCCGATCCCACGGTGTAGCATCCGCTGGGTTTCCAATGAGTGCTTTCGCTGTCGGAAGATTGCGTTGAACCTGGAGAGTTGGGACCCATGGAATGGGGAGCACGCAGGATTCCTTTCAAGGGTCTGCATTTGCTTTCCCAACCTCACCAATCGTCTCAGCCCCAAGAGTGTCCAGCCTTATGTCTTCTGCCGCTGGGGCTGTAGATGTGGTCAATCCTGGTTGCATGCCAGTCCCTGAACGCATTTTGGAAGAATTTCTCTCTGTTTTGCCCTGCTTGTTTCTTCTTTATGTTGGACATGTATCCTCAGAATGGGTCAGAGCTGATTTTCCCTGCTGGTTGTAGGCCGCTTGACACACACTTGATGCACTTACACAGAGATATCAAGACTTAGCTTTTAAGATGCTTACTAGTCGGATATATACTTGTGCGATGAACAGGGTCTGGTGAGTCCAGTTGATTGAGCAAGGAGTAGGTCGTGTCCATTCCATATTCGGTTTTCGGAAGGGTATCTGTGCTCATTTCAAACTCGAGTTTTATGCGTCACCCCACCTCACCTTTCCCCTGAAGCAGGCATAAGTGTGTTTTCTAAAAGCGTGACTCTGTTCTGATTGGGGATTCAGTTCATGGGGAGCGATTTTTACATTCCCTCGATAAGTGATATGATAAGTTACTTTTTTGTGGGACTTATTTCACTGAGGATGATCGTACCTAAATCCACTCAGGATACTGCTACCAGCCTCATGACGTGGATTTCATGGCTGAGTGACACTCCATTGGACCTACGTAGCACCACTTCTGCACTTGTCCACTTGTCCACTCGTCTTTGTCCACTTGGCTCTTTCCTGGGATATGAAACGTGTACCGGAGTGGAGGTTCTTGTCAAGACAGCAGCCCTCAACTTTGGGGTCCCTGTGTCTGGTTGATTTTTTCATTTTCCCAAGGTCAACGCCCATGTGTGGAAGTGCCCTATGCTCTGTGGTTCTGTGTTTTCCATGGTTTGGGAAAGAGGATACACTTGTGAAGATTGGCTGTTGGCCATTGACATCCCGCCCATCAGCTTAACAAGGCTCCCTTGACTCCGTGGCCTATCCTGCCTTTCTGGTTTTTAGACTTTTTTCGCCTGGCCCTTTTGCCCCGGGGGGGGGGCGAGAGATTTCTTTGTAGTGCTGATTTGCTCTCCCAGGTTGCTTGGTTGGCCAAAAAGGGCGTATGCGTTTTTTCCTGAATATATTCAGGAAAAAACGCATACGCCCTTTTTGGCCAACCACATCATTGTCCACGTTCTGGCGCTTTTCATGTGCTATCGGGGCCATTCCGATGTAGCCGTTGACATCCGTTTCCTGCAATTCTGCCTTGCGTTCAACGCCTCTTCGTAGCCTGACCTCAATATATTTTGGGGCGATAGTTATCGTTTAGAACTCTGCAGGTTTGGGAAGTGCAGTGCCCCTGAGCTCCATTTCCCAAGTCGCTTTTTTGTGAGTGGGACGCAACACGGCTGGATGGCTTCACGTCCTATTGTCGATCCGGGGTGGCAGGCTGAACCGCTGGTGAATTCTTCTTCGTGATGGGAAATGAGAGTGACATGTGCCCGACCAAACACCTCCAGCGAGTCTCTCATTGGTTCCCCCTCTTGCAGTTCATCCTGCGGACAAATTGCAGACGGTACGAAAGAGGCATGGAAAGGCGCCGAGTCTCCAAGTGGGGAGATTGTTAGTAAGGGGGCCTGAATGGAGAACACGAGCACCAGGAGATGAAAACTGAGGTGAGTTTCAGAAAGCTTTCCCGATCCCACGGTGTAGCAACCGCTGGGTTTCCAATGAGTGCTTTCGCTGTCGGAAGATTGCGTTGAACCTGGAGAGTTGGGACCTATGGAATGGGGAGCACGCAGGATTCCTTTCAAGGGTCTGCATTTGCTTTCCCAACCTCACCAATCGTCTCAGCCCCAAGAGTGTCCAGCCTTATGTCTTCTGCCGCTGGGGCTGTAGATGTGGTCAATCCTGGTTGCATGCCAGTCCCTGAACGCATTTTGGAACAATTTCTCTCTGTTTTGCCCTGCTTGTTTCTTCTTTATGTTGGAAATGTATCCTCAGAATGGGTCTGAGCTGATTTTCCCTGCTGGTTGTAGGCCGCTTGACACACACTTGATGCACTTACACAGAGATATCAAGACTTAGCTTTGAAGATGCTTACTAGTCGGATAGATACTTGTGCGATGAACAGGGTCTGGTGAGTCCAGTTGATTGAGCAAGGAGTAGGTCGTGTCCATTCCATATTCGGTTTTCGGAAGGGTATCTGTGCTCATTTCAAACTCGAGTTTTATGCGTCACCCCACCTCACCTTTCCCCTGAAGCAGGCATAAGTGTGTTTTCTAAAAGCGTGACTCTGTTCTGTTTGGGGATTCAGTTCATGGGGAGCGATTTTTACATTCCCTCGATAAGTGATATCATAAGTTTCTTTTTTGTGGGACTTATTTCACTGAGGATGATCGTACCTAAATCCACTCAGGATGCTGCTACCAGCCTCATGACGTGGATTTCATGGCTGAGTGACACTCCATTGGACCTACGTAGCACCACTTCTGCACTTGTCCACTTGTCCACTCGTCTTTGTCCACTTGGCTCTTTCCTGGGATATGAAACGTGTACCGGAGTGGAGGTTCTTGTCAAGACAGCAGCCCCCAACTTTGGGGTCCCTGTGTCTGGTTGATTTTTTCATTTTCCCAAGGTCAACGCCCATGTGTGGAAGTGCCCTATGCTCTGTGGTTCTGTGTTTTCCATGGTTTGGGAAAGAGGATACACTTGTGAAGATTGGCTGTTGGCCATTGACATCCCGCCCATCAGCTTAACAAGGCTCCCTTGACTCCGTGGCCTGTCCTGCCTTTCTGGTTTTTAGACTTTTTTCGCCTGGCCCTTTTGCCCCGGGGGGGGGGGCGAGAGATTTCTTTGTAGTGCTGATTTGCTCTCCCAGGTTGCTTGGTTGGCCAAAAAGGGCGTATGCGTTTTTTCCTGAATATATTCAGGAAAAAACGCATACGCCCTTTTTGGCCAACCACATCATTGTTCACGTTCTGGCACTTTTCATGTGCTATCGGGGCCATTCCGATGTAGCCGTTGACATCCGTTTCCTGCAATTCTGCCTTGCGTTCAACGCCTCTTCGTAGCCTGACCTCAATATATTTTGGGGCGATAGTTATCGTTTAGAACTCTGCAGGTTTGGGAAGTGCAGTGCCCCTGAGCTCCATTTCCCAAGTCGCTTTTTTGTGAGTGGGACGCAACACGGCTGGATGGCTTCACGTCCTATTGTCGATCCGGGGTGGCAGGCTGAACCGCTGGTGAATTCTTCTTCGTGATGGGAAATGAGAGTGACATGTGCCCGACCAAACACCTCCAGCGAGTCTCTCATTGGTTCCCCCTCTTGCAGTTCATCCTGCGGACAAATTGCAGACGGTACGAAAGAGGCATGGAAAGGCGCCGAGTCTCCAAGTGGGGAGATTGTTAGTAAGGGGGCCTGAATGGAGAACACGAGCACCAGGAGATGAAAACTGAGGTGAGTTTCAGAAAGCTTTCCCGATCCCACGGTGTAGCATCCGCTGGGTTTCCAATGAGTGCTTTCGCTGTCGGAAGATTGCGTTGAACCTGGAGAGTTGGGACCCATGGAATGGGGAGCACGCAGGATTCCTTTCAAGGGTCTGCATTTGCTTTCCCAACCTCACCAATCGTCTCAGCCCCAAGAGTGTCCAGCGTTATGTCTTCTGCCGCTGGGGCTGTAGATGTGGTCAATCCTGGTTGCATGCCAGTCCCTGAACGCATTTTGGAAGAATTTCTCTCTGTTTTGCCCTGCTTGTTTCTTCTTTATGTTGGACATGTATCCTCAGAATGGGTCAGAGCTGATTTTCCCTGCTGGTTGTAGGCCGCTTGACACACACTTGATGCACTTACACAGAGATATCAAGACTTAGCTTTTAAGATGCTTACTAGTCGGATATATACTTGTGCGATGAACAGGGTCTGGTGAGTCCAGTTGAGTGAGCAAGGAGTAGGTCGTGTCCATTCCATATTCGGTTTTCGGAAGGGTATCTGTGCTCATTTCAAACTCGAGTTTTATGCGTCACCCCACCTCACCTTTCCCCTGAAGCAGGCATAAGTGTGTTTTCTAAAAGCGTGACTCTGTTCTGATTGGGGATTCAGTGCATGGGGAGCGATTTTTACATTCCCTCGATAAGTGATATCATAAGTTACTTTTTTGTGGGACTTATTTCACTGAGGATGATCGTACCTAAATCCACTCAGGATACTGCTACCAGCCTCATGACGTGGATTTCATGGCTGAGTGACACTCCATTGGACCTACGTAGCACCACTTCTGCACTTGTCCACTTGTCCACTCGTCTTTGTCCACTTGGCTCTTTCCTGGGATATGAAACGTGTACCGGAGTGGAGGTTCTTGTCAAGACAGCAGCCCTCAACTTTGGGGTCCCTGTGTCTGGTTGATTTTTTCATTTTCCCAAGGTCAACGCCCATGTGTGGAAGTGCCCTATGCTCTGTGGTTCTGTGTTTTACATGGTTTGGGAAAGAGGATACACTTGTGAAGATTGGCTGTTGGCCATTGACATCCCGCCCATCAGCTTAACAAGGCTCCCTTGACTCCGTGGCCTGTCCTGCCTTTCTGGTTTTTAGACTTTTTTCGCCTGGCCCCTTTGCCCCGGGGGGGGGGGCGAGAGATTTCTTTGTAGTGCTGATTTGCTCTCCCAGGTTGCTTGGTTGGCCAAAAAGGGCGTATGCGTTTTTTCCTGAATATATTCAGGAAAAAACGCATACGCCCTTTTTGGCCAACCACATCATTGTCCACGTTCTGGCACTTTTCATGTGCTATCGGGGCCATTCCGATGTAGCCGTTGACATCCGTTTCCTGCAATTCTGCCTTGCGTTCAACGCCTCTTCGTAGCCTGACCTCAATATATTTTGGGGCGATAGTTATCGTTTAGAACTCTGCAGGTTTGGGAAGTGCAGTGCCCCTGAGCTCCATTTCCCAAGTCGCTTTTTTGTGAGTGGGACGCAACACGGCTGGATGGCTTCACGTCCTATTGTCGATCCGGGGTGGCAGGCTGAACCGCTGGTGAATTCTTCTTCGTGATGGGAAATGAGAGTGACATGTGCCCGACCAAACACCTCCAGCGAGTCTCTCATTGGTTCCCCCTCTTGCAGTTCATCCTGCGGACAAATTGCAGACGGTACGAAAGAGGCATGGAAAGGCGCCGAGTCTCCAAGTGGGGAGATTGTTAGTAAGGGGGCCTGAATGGAGAACACGAGCACCAGGAGATGAAAACTGAGGTGAGTTTCAGAAAGCTTTCCCGATCCCACGGTGTAGCATCCGCTGGGTTTCCAATGAGTGCTTTCGCTGTCGGAAGATTGCGTTGAACCTGGAGAGTTGGGACCCATGGAATGGGGAGCACGCAGGATTCCTTTCAAGGGTCTGCATTTGCTTTCCCAACCTCACCAATCGTCTCAGCCCCAAGAGTGTCCAGCCTTATGTCTTCTGCCGCTGGGGCTGTAGATGTGGTCAATCCTGGTTGCATGCCAGTCCCTGAACGCATTTTGGAAGTATTTCTCTCTGTTTTGCCCTGCTTGTTTCTTCTTTATGTTGGAAATGTATCCTCAGAATGGGTCTGAGCTGATTTTCCCTGCTGGTTGTAGGCCGCTTTACACACACTTGATGCACTTACACAGAGATATCAAGACTTAGCTTTTAAGATGCTTACTAGTCGGATAGATACTTGTGCGATGAACAGGGTCTGGTGAGTCCAGTTGATTGAGCAAGGAGTAGGTCGTGTCCATTCCATATTCGGTTTTCGGAAGGGTATCTGTGCTCATTTCAAACTCGAGTTTTATGCGTCACCCCACCTCACCTTTCCCCTGAAGCAGGCATAAGTGTGTTTTCTAAAAGCGTGACTCTGTTCTGTTTGGGGATTCAGTTCATGGGGAGCGATTTTTACATTCCCTCGATAAGTGATATCATAAGTTTCTTTTTTGTGGGACTTATTTCACTGAGGATGATCGTACCTAAATCCACTCAGGATGCTGCTACCAGCCTCATGACGTGGATTTCATGACTGAGTGACACTCCATTGGACCTACGTAGCACCACTTCTGCACTTGTCCACTTGTCCACTCGTCTTTGTCCACTTGGCTCTTTCCTGGGATATGAAACGTGTACCGGAGTGGAGGTTCTTGTCAAGACAGCAGCCCTCAACTTTGGGGTCCCTGTGTCTGGTTGATTTTTTCATTTTCCCAAGGTCAACGCCCATGTGTGGAAGTGCCCTATGCTCTGTGGTTCTGTGTTTTACATGGTTTGGGAAAGAGGATACACTTGTGAAGATTGGCTGTTGGCCATTGACATCCCGCCCATCAGCTTAACAAGGCTCCCTTGACTCCGTGGCCTGTCCTGCCTTTCTGGTTTTTAGACTTTTTTCGCCTGGCCCTTTTGCCCCGGTGGGGGGGCGAGAGATTTCTTTGTAGTGCTGATTTGCTCTCCCAGGTTGCTTGGTTGGCCAAAAAGGGCGTATGCGTTTTTTCCTGAATATATTCAGGAAAAAACGCATACGCCCTTTTTGGCCAACCACATCATTGTCCACGTTCTGGCGCTTTTCATGTGCTATCGGGGCCATTCCGATGTAGCCGTTGACATCCGTTTCCTGCAATTCTGCCTTGCGTTCAACGCCTCTTCGTAGCCTGACCTCAATATATTTTGGGGCGATAGTTATCGTTTAGAACTCTGCAGGTTTGGGAAGTGCAGTGCCCCTGAGCTCCATTTCCCAAGTCGCTTTTTTGTGAGTGGGACGCAACACGGCTGGATGGCTTCACGCCCTATTGTCGATCCGGGGTGGCAGGCTGAACCGCTGGTGAATTCTTCTTCGTGATGGGAAATGAGAGTGACATGTGCCCGACCAAACACCTCCAGAGAGTCTCTCATTGGTTCCCCCTCTTGCAGTTCATCCTGCGGACAAATTGCAGACGGTACGAAAGAGGCATGGAAAGGCGCCGAGTCTCCAAGTGGGGAGATTGTTAGTAAGGGGGCCTGAATGGAGAACACGAGCACCAGGAGATGAAAACTGAGGTGAGTTTCAGAAAGCTTTCCCGATCCCACGGTGTAGCATCTGCTGGGTTTCCAATGAGTGCTTTCGCTGTCGGAAGATTGCGTTGAACCTGGAGAGTTGGGACCCATGGAATGGGGAGCACGCAGGATTCCTTTCAAGGGTCTGCATTTGCTTTCCCAACCTCACCAATCGTCTCAGCCCCAAGAGTGTCCAGCCTTATGTCTTCTGCCGCTGGGGCTGTAGATGTGGTCAATCCTGGTTGCATGCCAGTCCCTGAACGCATTTTGGAAGAATTTCTCTCTGTTTTGCCCTGCTTGTTTCTTCTTTATGTTGGAAATGTATCCTCAGAATGGGTCTGAGCTGATTTTCCCTGCTGGTTGTAGGCCGCTTGACACACACTTGATGCACTTACACAGAGATATCAAGACTTAGCTTTGAAGATGCTTACTAGTCGGATAGATACTCGTGCGATGAACAGGGTCTGGTGAGTCCAGTTGATTGAGCAAGGAGTAGGTCGTGTCCATTCCATATTCGGTTTTCGGAAGGGTATCTGTGCTCATTTCAAACTCGAGTTTTATGCGTCACCCCACCTCACCTTTCCCCTGAAGCAGGCATAAGTGTGTTTTCTAAAAGCGTGACTCTGTTCTGTTTGGGGATTCAGTGCATGGGGAGCGATTTTTACATTCCCTCGATAAGTGATATCATAAGTTTCTTTTTTTGTGGGACTTATTTCACTGAGGATGATCGTACCTAAATCCACTCAGGATGCTGCTACCAGCCTCATGACGTGGATTTCATGGCTGAGTGACACTCCATTGGACCTACGTAGCACCACTTCTGCACTTGTCCACTTGTCCACTCGTCTTTGTCCACTTGGCTCTTTCCTGGGATATGAAACGTGTACCGGAGTGGAGGTTCTTGTCAAGACAGCAGCCCTCAACTTTGGGGTCCCTGTGTCTGGTTGATTTTTTCATTTTCCCAAGGTCAACGCCCATGTGTGGAAGTGCCCTATGCTCTGTGGTTCTGTGTTTTCCATGGTTTGGGAAAGAGGATACACTTGTGAAGATTGGCTGTTGGCCATTGACAGCCCGCCCATCAGCTTAACAAGGCTCCCTTGACTCCGTGGGCTGTCCTGCCTTTCTGGTTTTTAGACTTTTTTCGCCTGGCCCTTTTGCCCCGGGGGGGGGGGGGGCGAGAGATTTCTTTGTAGTGCTGATTTGCTCTCCCAGGTTGCTTGGTTGGCCAAAAAGGGCGTATGCGTTTTTTCCTGAATATATTCAGGAAAAAACGCATACGCCCTTTTTGGCCAACCACATCATTGTCCACGTTCTGGCGCTTTTCATGTGCTATCGGGGCCATTCCGATGTAGCCGTTGACATCCGTTTCCTGCAATTCTGCCTTGCGTTCAACGCCTCTTCGTAGCCTGACCTCAATATATTTTGGGGTGATAGTTATCGTTTAGAACTCTGCAGGTTTGGGAAGTGCAGTGCCCCTGAGCTCCATTTCCCAAGTCGCTTTTTTGTGAGTGGGACGCAACACGGCTGGATGGCTTCACGCCCTATTGTCGATCCGGGGTGGCAGGCTGAACCGCTGGTGAATTCTTCTTCGTGATGGGAAATGAGAGTGACATGTGCCCGACCAAACACCTCCAGCGAGTCTCTCATTGGTTCCCCCTCTTGCAGTTCATCCTGCGGACAAATTGCAGACGGTACGAAAGAGGCATGGAAAGGCGCCGAGTCTCCAAGTGGGGAGATTGTTAGTAAGGGGGCCTGAATGGAGAACACGAGCACCAGGAGATGAAAACTGAGGTGAGTTTCAGAAAGCTTTCCCGATCCCACGGTGTAGCATCCGCTGGGTTTCCAATGAGTGCTTTCGCTGTCGGAAGATTGCGTTGAACCTGGAGAGTTGGGACCCATGGAATGGGGAGCACGCAGGATTCCTTTCAAGGGTCTGCATTTGCTTTCCCAACCTCACCAATCGTCTCAGCCCCAAGAGTGTCCAGCCTTATGTCTTCTGCCGCTGGGGCTGTAGATGTGGTCAATCCTGGTTGCATGCCAGTCCCTGAACGCATTTTGGAAGTATTTCTCTCTGTTTTGCCCTGCTTGTTTCTTCTTTATGTTGGACATGTATCCTCAGAATGGGTCTGAGCTGATTTTCCCTGCTGGTTGTAGGCCGCTTGACACACACTTGATGCACTTACACAGAGATATCAAGACTTAGCTTTTAAGATGCTTACTAGTCGGATAGATACTTGTGCGATGAACAGGGTCTGGTGAGTCCAGTTGATTGAGCAAGGAGTAGGTCGTGTCCATTCCATATTCGGTTTTCGGAAGGGTATGTGTGCTCATTTCAAACTCGAGTTTTATGCGTCACCCCACCTCACCTTTCCCCTGAAGCAGGCATAAGTGTGTTTTCTAAAAGCGTGACTCTGTTCTGTTTGGGGATTCAGTTCATGGGGAGCGATTTTTACATTCCCTCGATAAGTGATATCATAAGTTTCTTTTTTGTGGGACTTATTTCACTGAGGATGATCGTACCTAAATCCACTCAGGATGCTGCTACCAGCCTCATGACGTGGATTTCATGACTGAGTGACACTCCATTGGACCTACGTAGCACCACTTCTGCACTTGTCCACTTGTCCACTCGTCTTTGTCCACTTGGCTCTTTCCTGGGATATGAAACGTGTACCGGAGTGGAGGTTCTTGTCAAGACAGCAGCCCTCAACTTTGGGGTCCCTGTGTCTGGTTGATTTTTTCATTTTCCCAAGGTCAACGCCCATGTGTGGAAGTGCCCTATGCTCTGTGGTTCTGTGTTTTACATGGTTTGGGAAAGAGGATACACTTGTGAAGATTGGCTGTTGGCCATTGACATCCCGCCCATCAGCTTAACAAGGCTCCCTTGACTCCGTGGCCTGTCCTGCCTTTCTGGTTTTTAGACTTTTTTCGCCTGGCCCTTTTGCCCCGGTGGGGGGGCGAGAGATTTCTTTGTAGTGCTGATTTGCTCTCCCAGGTTGCTTGGTTGGCCAAAAAGGGCGTATGCGTTTTTTCCTGAATATATTCAGGAAAAAACGCATACGCCCTTTTTGGCCAACCACATCATTGTCCACGTTCTGGCGCTTTTCATGTGCTATCGGGGCCATTCCGATGTAGCCGTTGACATCCGTTTCCTGCAATTCTGCCTTGCGTTCAACGCCTCTTCGTAGCCTGACCTCAATATATTTTGGGGCGATAGTTATCGTTTAGAACTCTGCAGGTTTGGGAAGTGCAGTGCCCCTGAGCTCCATTTCCCAAGTCGCTTTTTTGTGAGTGGGACGCAACACGGCTGGATGGCTTCACGCCCTATTGTCGATCCGGGGTGGCAGGCTGAACCGCTGGTGAATTCTTCTTCGTGATGGGAAATGAGAGTGACATGTGCCCGACCAAACACCTCCAGCGAGTCTCTCATTGGTTCCCCCTCTTGCAGTTCATCCTGCGGACAAATTGCAGACGGTACGAAAGAGGCATGGAAAGGCGCCGAGTCTCCATGTGGGGAGATTGTTAGTAAGGGGGCCTGAATGGAGAACACGAGCACCAGGAGATGATAACTGAGGTGAGTTTCAGAAAGCTTTCCCGATCCCACGGTGTAGCATCCGCTGGGTTTCCAATGAGTGCTTTCGCTGTCGGAAGATTGCGTTGAACCTGGAGAGTTGGGACCCATGAAATGGGGAGCACGCAGGATTCCTTTCAAGGGTCTGCATTTGCTTTCCCAACCTCACCAATCGTCTCAGCCCCAAGAGTGTCCAGCCTTATGTCTTCTGCCGCTGGGGCTGTAGATGTGGTCAATCCTGGTTGCATGCCAGTCCCTGAACGCATTTTGGAAGAATTTCTCTCTGTTTTGCCCTGCTTGTTTCTTCTTTATGTTGGAAATGTATCCTCAGAATGGGTCTGAGCTGATTTTCCCTGCTGGTTTTAGGCCGCTTGACACACACTTGATGCACTTACACAGAGATATCAAGACTTAGCTTTGAAGATGCTTACTAGTCGGATAGATACTTGTGCGATGAACAGGGTCTGGTGAGTCCAGTTGATTGAGCAAGGAGTAGGTCGTGTCCATTCCATATTCGGTTTTCGGAAGGGTATCTGTGCTCATTTCAAACTCGAGTTTTATGCGTCACCCCACCTCACCTTTCCCCTGAAGCAGGCATAAGTGTGTTTTCTAAAAGCGTGACTCTGTTCTGTTTGGGGATTCAGTTCATGGGGAGCGATTTTTACATTCCCTCGATAAGTGATATCATAAGTTTCTTTTTTGTGGGACTTATTTCACTGAGGATGATCGTACCTAAATCCACTCAGGATGCTGCTACCAGCCTCATGACGTGGATTTCATGGCTGAGTGACACTCCATTGGACCTACGTAGCACCACTTCTGCACTTGTCCACTTGTCCACTCGTCTTTGTCCACTTGGCTCTTTCCTGGGATATGAAACGTGTACCGGAGTGGAGGTTCTTGTCAAGACAGCAGCCCTCAACTTTGGGGTCCCTGTGTCTGGTTGATTTTTTCATTTTCCCAAGGTCAACGCCCATGTGTGGAAGTGCCCTATGCTCTGTGGTTCTGTGTTTTCCATGGTTTGGGAAAGAGGATACACTTGTGAAGATTGGCTGTTGGCCATTGACATCCCGCCCATCAGCTTAACAAGGCTCCCTTGACTCCGTGGCCTGTCCTGCCTTTCTGGTTTTTAGACTTTTTTCGCCTGGCCCTTTTGCCCCGGGGGGGGGGCGAGAGATTTCTTTGTAGTGCTGATTTGCTCTCCCAGGTTGCTTGGTTGGCCAAAAAGGGCGTATGCGTTTTTTCCTGAATATATTCAGGAAAAAACGCATACGCCCTTTTTGGCCAACCACATCATTGTCCACGTTCTGGCGCTTTTCATGTGCTATCGGGGCCATTCCGATGTAGCCGTTGACATCCGTTTCCTGCAATTCTGCCTTGCGTTCAACGCCTCTTCGTAGCCTGACCTCAATATATTTTGGGGCGATAGTTATCGTTTAGAACTCTGCAGGTTTGGGAAGTGCAGTGCCCCTGAGCTCCATTTCCCAAGTCGCTTTTTTGTGAGTGGGACGCAACACGGCTGGATGGCTTCACGCCCTATTGTCGATCCGGGGTGGCAGGCTGAACCGCTGGTGAATTCTTCTTCGTGATGGGAAATGAGAGTGACATGTGCCCGACCAAACACCTCCAGCGAGTCTCTCATTGGTTCCCCCTCTTGCAGTTCATCCTGCGGACAAATTGCAGACGGTACGAAAGAGGCATGGAAAGGCGCCGAGTCTCCAAGTGGGGAGATTGTTAGTAAGGGGGCCTGAATGGAGAACACGAGCACCAGGAGATGAAAACTGAGGTGAGTTTCAGAAAGCTTTCCCGATCCCACGGTGTAGCATCCGCTGGGTTTCCAATGAGTGCTTTCGCTGTCGGAAGATTGCGTTGAACCTGGAGAGTTGGGACCCATGGAATGGGGAGCACGCAGGATTCCTTTCAAGGGTCTGCATTTGCTTTCCCAACCTCACCAATCGTCTCAGCCCCAAGAGTGTCCAGCCTTATGTCTTCTGCCGCTGGGGCTGTAGATGTGGTCAATCCTGGTTGCATGCCAGTCCCTGAACGCATTTTGGAAGAATTTCTCTCTGTTTTGCCCTGCTTGTTTCTTCTTTATGTTGGAAATGTATCCTCAGAATGGGTCTGAGCTGATTTTCCCTGCTGGTTTTAGGCCGCTTGACACACACTTGATGCACTTACACAGAGATATCAAGACTTAGCTTTGAAGATGCTTACTAGTCGGATAGATACTTGTGCGATGAACAGGGTCTGGTGAGTCCAGTTGATTGAGCAAGGAGTAGGTCGTGTCCATTCCATATTCGGTTTTCGGAAGGGTATCTGTGCTCATTTCAAACTCGAGTTTTATGCGTCACCCCACCGCACCTTTCCCCTGAAGCAGGCATAAGTGTGTTTTCTAAAAGCGTGACTCTGTTCTGTTTGGGGATTCAGTTCATGGGGAGCGATTTTTACATTCCCTCGATAAGTGATATCATAAGTTTCTTTTTTGTGGGACTTATTTCACTGAGGATGATCGTACCTAAATCCACTCAGGATGCTGCTACCAGCCTCATGACGTGGATTTCATGGCTGAGTGACACTCCATTGGACCTACGTAGCACCACTTCTGCACTTGTCCACTTGTCCACTCGTCTTTGTCCACTTGGCTCTTTCCTGGGATATGAAACGTGTACCGGAGTGGAGGTTCTTGTCAAGACAGCAGCCCTCAACTTTGGGGTCCCTGTGTCTGGTTGATTTTTTCATTTTCCCAAGGTCAACGCCCATGTGTGGAAGTGCCCTATGCTCTGTGGTTCTGTGTTTTACATGGTTTGGGAAAGAGGATACACTTGTGAAGATTGGCTGTTGGCCATTGACATCCCGCCCATCAGCTTAACAAGGCTCCCTTGACTCCGTGGCCTGTCCTGCCTTTCTGGTTTTTAGACTTTTTTCGCCTGGCCCTTTTGCCCCGGGGGGGGGGCGAGAGATATCTTTGTAGTGCTGATTTGCTCTCCCAGGTTGCTTGGTTGGCCAAAAAGGGCGTATGCGTTTTTTCCTGAATATATTCAGGAAAAAACGCATACGCCCTTTTTGGCCAACCGCATCATTGTCCACGTTCTGGCACTTTTCATGTGCTATCGGGGCCATTCCGATGTAGCCGTTGACATCCGTTTCCTGCAATTCTGCCTTGCGTTCAACGCCTCTTCGTAGCCTGACCTCAATATATTTTGGGGCGATAGTTATCGTTTAGAACTCTGCAGGTTTGGGAAGTGCAGTGCCCCTGAGCTCCATTTCCCAAGTCGCTTTTTTGTGAGTGGGACGCAACACGGCTGGATGGCTTCACGTCCTATTGTCGATCCGGGGTGGCAGGCTGAACCGCTGGTGAATTTTTCTTCGTGATGGGAAATGAGAGTGACATGTGCCCGACCAAACACCTCCAGCGAGTCTCTCATTGGTTCCCCCTCTTGCAGTTCATCCTGCGGACAAATTGCAGACGGTACGAAAGAGGCATGGAAAGGCGCCGAGTCTCCAAGTGGGGAGATTGTTAGTAAGGGGGCCTGAATGGAGAACACGAGCACCAGGAGATGAAAACTGAGGTGAGTTTCAGAAAGCTTTCCCGATCCCACGGTGTAGCATCCGCTGGGTTTCCAATGAGTGCTTTCGCTGTCGGAAGATTGCGTTGAACCTGGAGAGTTGGGACCCATGGAATGGGGAGCACGCAGGATTCCTTTCAAGGGTCTGCATTTGCTTTCCCAACCTCACCAATCGTCTCAGCCCCAAGAGTGTCCAGCCTTATGTCTTCTGCCGCTGGGGCTGTAGATGTGGTCAATCCTGGTTGCATGCCAGTCCCTGAACGCATTTTGGAAGAATTTCTCTCTGTTTTGCCCTGCTTGTTTCTTCTTTATGTTGGAAATGTATCCTCAGAATGGGTCTGAGCTGATTTTCCCTGCTGGTTTTAGGCCGCTTGACACACACTTGATGCACTTACACAGAGATATCAAGACTTAGCTTTGAAGATGCTTACTAGTCGGATAGATACTTGTGCGATGAACAGGGTCTGGTGAGTCCAGTTGATTGAGCAAGGAGTAGGTCGTGTCCATTCCATATTCGGTTTTCGGAAGGGTATCTGTGCTCATTTCAAACTCGAGTTTTATGCGTCACCCCACCTCACCTTTCCCCTGAAGCAGGCATAAGTGTGTTTTCTAAAAGCGTGACTCTGTTCTGTTTGGGGATTCAGTGCATGGGGAGCGATTTTTACATTCCCTCGATAAGTGATATCATAAGTTTCTTTTTTGTGGGACTTATTTCACTGAGGATGATCGTACCTAAATCCACTCAGGATGCTGCTACCAGCCTCATGACGTGGATTTCATGACTGAGTGACACTCCATTGGGCCTACGTAGCACCACTTCTGCACTTGTCCACTTGTCCACTCGTCTTTGTCCACTTGGCTCTTTCCTGGGATATGAAACGTGTACCGGAGTGGAGGTTCTTGTCAAGACAGCAGCCCTCAACTTTGGGGTCCCTGTGTCTGGTTGATTTTTTCATTTTCCCAAGGTCAACGCCCATGTGTGGAAGTGCCCTATGCTCTGTGGTTCTGTGTTTTACATGGTTTGGGAAAGAGGATACACTTGTGAAGATTGGCTGTTGGCCATTGACATCCCGCCCATCAGCTTAACAAGGCTCCCTTGACTCCGTGGGCTGTCCTGCCTTTCTGGTTTTTAGACTTTTTTCGCCTGGCCCTTTTGCCCCGGGGGGGGGGGGCGAGAGATTTCTTTGTAGTGCTGATTTGCTCTCCCAGGTTGCTTGGTTGGCCAAGAAGGGCGTATGCGTTTTTTCCTGAATATATTCAGGAAAAAACGCATACGCCCTTTTTGGCCAACCACATCATTGTCCACGTTCTGGCGCTTTTCATGTGCTATCGGGGCCATTCCGATGTAGCCGTTGACATCCGTTTCCTGCAATTCTGCCTTGCGTTCAACGCCTCTTCGTAGCCTGACCTCAATATATTTTGGGGCGGTAGTTATCGTTTAGAACTCTGCAGGTTTGGGAAGTGCAGTGCCCCTGAGCTCCATTTCCCAAGTCGCTTTTTTGTGAGTGGGACGCAACACGGCTGGATGGCTTCACGCCCTATTGTCGATCCGGGGTGGCAGGCTGAACCGCTGGTGAATTCTTCTTCGTGATGGGAAATGAGAGTGACATGTGCCCGACCAAACACCTCCAGCGAGTCTCTCATTGGTTCCCCCTCTTGCAGTTCATCCTGCGGACAAATTGCAGACGGTACGAAAGAGGCATGGAAAGGCGCCGAGTCTCCAAGTGGGGAGATTGTTAGTAAGGGGGCCTGAATGGAGAACACGAGCACCAGGAGATGAAAACTGAGGTGAGTTTCAGAAAGCTTTCCCGATCCCACGGTGTAGCATCCGCTGGGTTTCCAATGAGTGCTTTCGCTGTCGGAAGATTGCGTTGAACCTGGAGAGTTGGGACCCATGGAATGGGGAGCACGCAGGATTCCTTTCAAGGGTCTGCATTTGCTTTCCCAACCTCACCAATCGTCTCAGCCCCAAGAGTGTCCAGCCTTATGTCTTCTGCCGCTGGGGCTGTAGATGTGGTCAATCCTGGTTGCATGCCAGTCCCTGAACGCATTTTGGAAGAATTTCTCTCTGTTTTGCCCTGCTTGTTTCTTCTTTATGTTGGAAATGTATCCTCAGAATGGGTCTGAGCTAATTTTCCCTGCTGGTTTTAGGCCGCTTTACACACACTTGATGCACTTACACAGAGATATCAAGACTTAGCTTTTAAGATGCTTACTAGTCGGATAGATACTTGTGCGATGAACAGGGTCTGGTGAGTCCAGTTGATTGAGCAAGGAGTAGATCGTGTCCATTCCATATTCGGTTTTCAGAAGGGTATCTGTGCTCATTTCAAACTCGAGTTTTATGCGTCACCCCACCTCACCTTTCCCCTGAAGCAGGCATAAGTGTGTTTTCTAAAAGCGTGACTCTGTTCTGTTTGGGGATTCAGTGCATGGGGAGCGATTTTTACATTCCCTCGATAAGTGATATCATAAGTTTCTTTTTTTGTGGGACTTATTTCACTGAGGATGATCGTACCTAAATCCACTCAGGATGCTGCTACCAGCCTCATGACGTGGATTTCATGGCTGAGTGACACTCCATTGGACCTACGTAGCACCACTTGTCCACTTGTCCACTTGTCTTTGTCCACTTGTCCACTTGGCTCTTTCCTGGGATATGAAACGTGTACCGGAGTGGAGGTTCTTGTCAAGACAGCAGCCCTCAACTTTGGGGTCCCTGTGTCTGGTTGATTTTTTCATTTTCCCAAGGTCAACGCCCATGTGTGGAAGTGCCCTATGCTCTGTGGTTCTGTGTTTTACATGGTTTGGGAAAGAGGATACACTTGTGAAGATTGGCTGTTGGCCATTGACATCCCGCCCATCAGCTTAACAAGGCTCCCTTGACTCCGTGGCCTGTCCTGCCTTTCTGGTTTTTAGACTTTTTTCGCCTGGCCCTTTTGCCCCGGGGGGGGCGAGAGATTTCTTTGTAGTGCTGATTTGCTCTCCCAGGTTGCTTGGTTGGCCAAAAAGGGCGTATGCGTTTTTTCCTGAATATATTCAGGAAAAAACGCATACGCCCTTTTTGGCCAACCGCATCATTGTCCACGTTCTGGCGCTTTTCATGTGCTATCGGGGCCATTCCGATGTAGCCGTTGACATCCATTTCCTGCAGTTCTGCCTTGCGTTCAGCGCCTCTTCGTAGCCTGACCTCAATATATTTTGGGGCGATAGTTATCGTTTAGAACTCTGCAGGTTTGGGAAGTGCAGTGCCCCTGAGCTCCATTTCCCAAGTCGCTTTTTTGTGAGTGGGACGCAACACGGCTGGATGGCTTCACGCCCTATTGTCGATCCGGGGTGGCAGGCTGAACCGCTGGTGAATTCTTCTTCGTGATGGGAAATGAGAGTGACATGTGCCCGACCAAACACCTCCAGCGAGTCTCTCATTGGTTCCCCCTCTTGCAGTTCATCCTGCGGACAAATTGCAGACGGTACGAAAGAGGCATGGAAAGGCGCCGAGTCTCCAAGTGGGGAGATTGTTAGTAAGGGGGCCTGAATGGAGAACACGAGCACCAGGAGATGAAAACTGAGGTGAGTTTCAGAAAGCTTTCCCGATCCCACGGTGTAGCATCCGCTGGGTTTCCAATGAGTGCTTTCGCTGTCGGAAGATTGCGTTGAACCTGGAGAGTTGGGACCCATGGAATGGGGAGCACGCAGGATTCCTTTCAAGGGTCTGCATTTGCTTTCCCAACCTCACCAATCGTCTCAGCCCCAAGAGTGTCCAGCCTTATGTCTTCTGCCGCTGGGGCTGTAGATGTGGTCAATCCTGGTTGCATGCCAGTCCCTGAACGCATTTTGGAAGAATTTCTCTCTGTTTTGCCCTGCTTGTTTCTTCTTTATGTTGGAAATGTATCCTCAGAATGGGTCTGAGCTGATTTTCCCTGCTGGTTTTAGGCCGCTTGACACACACTTGATGCACTTACACAGAGATATCAAGACTTAGCTTTTAAGATGCTTACTAGTCGGATAGATACTTGTGCGATGAACAGGGTCTGGTGAGTCCAGTTGATTGAGCAAGGAGTAGGTCGTGTCCATTCCATATTCGGTTTTCGGAAGGGTATCTGTGCTCATTTCAAACTCGAGTTTTATGCGTCACCCCACCTCACCTTTCCCCTGAAGCAGGCATAAGTGTGTTTTCTAAAAGCGTGACTCTGTTCTGTTTGGGGATTCAGTTCATGGGGAGCGATTTTTACATTCCCTCCATAAGTGATATCATAAGTTTCTTTTTTGTGGGACTTATTTCACTGAGGATGATCGTACCTAAATCCACTCAGGATGCTGCTACCAGCCTCATGACGTGGATTTCATGGCTGAGTGACACTCCATTGGACCTACGTAGCACCACTTCTGCACTTGTCCACTTGTCCACTCGTCTTTGTCCACTTGGCTCTTTCCTGGGATATGAAACGTGTACCGGAGTGGAGGTTCTTGTCAAGACAGCAGCCCTCAACTTTGGGGTCCCTGTGTCTGGTTGATTTTTTCATTTTCCCAAGGTCAACGCCCATGTGTGGAAGTGCCCTATGCTCTGTGGTTCTGTGTTTTCCATGGTTTGGGAAAGAGGATACACTTGTGAAGATTGGCTGTTGGCCATTGACATCCCGCCCATCAGCTTAACAAGGCTCCCTTGACTCCGTGGCCTGTCCTGCCTTTCTGGTTTTTAGACTTTTTTCGCCTGGCCCTTTTGCCCCGGGGGGGGGGCGAGAGATTTCTTTGTAGTGCTGATTTGCTCTCCCAGGTTGCTTGGTTGGCCAAAAAGGGCGTATGCGTTTTTTCCTGAATATATTCAGGAAAAAACGCATACGCCCTTTTTGGCCAACCACATCATTGTCCACGTTCTGGCGCTTTTCATGTGCTATCGGGGCCATTCCGATGTAGCCGTTGACATCCGTTTCCTGCAATTCTGCCTTGCGTTCAACGCCTCTTCGTAGCCTGACCTCAATATATTTTGGGGCGATAGTTATCGTTTAGAACTCTGCAGGTTTGGGAAGTGCAGTGCCCCTGAGCTCCATTTCCCAAGTCGCTTTTTTGTGAGTGGGACGCAACACGGCTGGATGGCTTCACGTCCTATTGTCGATCCGGGGTGGCAGGCTGAACCGCTGGTGAATTCTTCTTCGTGATGGGAAATGAGAGTGACATGTGCCCCACCAAACACCTCCAGCGAGTCTCTCATTGGTTCCCCCTCTTGCAGTTCATCCTGCGGACAAATTGCAGACGGTACGAAAGAGGCATGGAAAGGCGCCGAGTCTCCAAGTGGGGAGATTGTTAGTAAGGGGGCCTGAATGGAGAACACGAGCACCAGGAGATGAAAACTGAGGTGAGTTTCAGAAAGCTTTCCCGATCCCACGGTGTAGCATCCGCTGGGTTTCCAATGAGTGCTTTCGCTGTCGGAAGATTGCGTTGAACCTGGAGAGTTGGGACCCATGGAATGGGGAGCACGCAGGATTCCTTTCAAGGGTCTGCATTTGCTTTCCCAACCTCACCAATCGTCTCAGCCCCAAGAGTGTCCAGCCTTATGTCTTCTGCCGCTGGGGCTGTAGATGTGGTCAATCCTGGTTGCATGCCAGTCCCTGAACGCATTTTGGAAGAATTTCTCTCTGTTTTGCCCTGCTTGTTTCTTCTTTATGTTGGAAATGTATCCTCAGAATGGGTCTGAGCTGATTTTCCCTGCTGGTTTTAGGCCGCTTGACACACACTTGATGCACTTACACAGAGATATCAAGACTTAGCTTTGAAGATGCTTACTAGTCGGATAGATACTTGTGCGATGAACAGGGTCTGGTGAGTCCAGTTGATTGAGCAAGGAGTAGGTCGTGTCCATTCCATATTCGGTTTTCGGAAGGGTATCTGTGCTCATTTCAAACTCGAGTTTTATGCGTCACCCCACCTCACCTTTCCCCTGAAGCAGGCATAAGTGTGTTTTCTAAAAGCGTGACTCTGTTCTGTTTGGGGATTCAGTGCATGGGGAGCGATTTTTACATTCCCTCGATAAGTGATATCATAAGTTTCTTTTTTGTGGGACTTATTTCACTGAGGATGATCGTACCTAAATCCACTCAGGATGCTGCTACCAGCCTCATGACGTGGATTTCATGGCTGAGTGACACTCCATTGGACCTACGTAGCACCACTTCTGCACTTGTCCACTTGTCCACTCGTCTTTGTCCACTTGGCTCTTTCCTGGGATATGAAACGTGTACCGGAGTGGAGGTTCTTGTCAAGACAGCAGCCCTCAACTTTGGGGTCCCTGTGTCTGGTTGATTTTTTCATTTTCCCAAGGTCAACGCCCATGTGTGGAAGTGCCCTATGCTCTGTGGTTCTGTGTTTTACATGTTTTGGGAAAGAGGATACACTTGTGAAGATTGGCTGTTGGCCATTGACATCCCGCCCATCAGCTTAACAAGGCTCCCTTGACTCCGTGGGCTGTCCTGCCTTTCTGGTTTTTAGACTTTTTTCGCCTGGCCCTTTTGCCCCGGGGGGGGCGAGAGATTTCTTTGTAGTGCTGATTTGCTCTCCCAGGTTGCTTGGTTGGCCAAAAAGGGCGTATGCGTTTTTTCCTGAATATATTCAGGAAAAATCGCATACGCCCTTTTTGGCCAACCGCATCATTGTCCACGTTCTGGCGCTTTTCATGTGCTATCGGGGCCATTCCGATGTACCCGTTGACATCCGTTTCCTGCAGTTCTGCCTTGCGTTCAGCGCCTCTTCGTAGCCTGACCTCAATATATTTTGGGGCGATAGTTATCGTTTAGAACTCTGCAGGTTTGGGAAGTGCAGTGCCCCTGAGCTCCATTTCCCAAGTCGCTTTTTTGTGAGTGGGACGCAACACGGCTGGATGGCTTCACGCCCTATTGTCGATCCGGGGTGGCAGGCTGAACCGCTGGTGAATTCTTCTTCGTGATGGGAAATGAGAGTGACATGTGCCCGACCAAACACCTCCAGCGAGTCTCTCATTGGTTCCCCCTCTTGCAGTTCATCCTGCGGACAAATTGCAGACGGTACGAAAGAGGCATGGAAAGGCGCCGAGTCTCCAAGTGGGGAGATTGTTAGTAAGGGGGCCTGAATGGAGAACACGAGCACCAGGAGATGAAAACTGAGGTGAGTTTCAGAAAGCTTTCCCGATCCCACGGTGTAGCAACCGCTGGGTTTCCAATGAGTGCTTTCGCTGTCGGAAGATTGCGTTGAACCTGGAGAGTTGGGACCCATGGAATGGGGAGCACGCAGGATTCCTTTCAAGGGTCTGCATTTGCTTTCCCAACCTCACCAATCGTCTCAGCCCCAAGAGTGCCCAGCCTTATGTCTTCTGCCGCTGGGGCTGTAGATGTGGTCAATGCTGGTTGCATGCCAGTCCCTGAACGCATTTTGGAAGAATTTCTCTCTGTTTTGCCCTGCTTGTTTCTTCTTTATGTTGGAAATGTATCCTCAGAATGGGTCTGAGCTGATTTTCCCTGCTGGTTTTAGGCCGCTTTACACACACTTGATGCACTTACACAGAGATATCAAGACTTAGCTTTGAAGATGCTTACTAGTCGGATAGATACTTGTGCGATGAACAGGGTCTGGTGAGTCCAGTTGATTGAGCAAGGAGTAGGTCGTGTCCATTCCATATTCGGTTTTCAGAAGGGTATCTGTGCTCATTTCAAACTCGAGTTTTATGCGTCACCCCACCTCACCTTTCCCCTGAAGCAGGCATAAGTGTGTTTTCTAAAAGCGTGACTCTGTTCTGTTTGGGGATTCAGTGCATGGGGAGCGATTTTTACATTCCCTCGATAAGTGATATCATAAGTTTCTTTTTTTGTGGGACTTATTTCACTGAGGATGATCGTACCTAAATCCACTCAGGATGCTGCTACCAGCCTCATGACGTGGATTTCATGGCCGAGTGACACTCCATTGGACCTACGTAGCACCACTTGTCCACTTGTCCACTTGTCTTTGTCCACTTGTCCACTCGTCTTTGTCCACTTGGCTCTTTCCTGGGATATGAAACGTGTACCGGAGTGGAGGTTCTTGTCAAGACAGCAGCCCTCAACTTTGGGGTCCCTGTGTCTGGTTGATTTTTTCATTTTCCCAAGGTCAACGCCCATGTGTGGAAGTGCCCTATGCTCTGTGGTTCTGTGTTTTCCATGGTTTGGGAAAGAGGATACACTTGTGAAGATTGGCTGTTGGCCATTGACATCCCGCCCATCAGCTTAACAAGGCTCCCTTGACTCCGTGGCCTGTCCTGCCTTTCTGGTTTTTAGACTTTTTTCACCTGGCCCTTTTGCCCCGGGGGGGGGGGGCGAGAGATTTCTTTGTAGTGCTGATTTGCTCTCCCAGGTTGCTTGGTTGGCCAAAAAGGGCGTATGCGAAAAAACGCATACGCCCTTTTTGGCCAACCACATCATTGTCCACGTTCTGGCAATTTTCATGTGCTATCGGGGCCATTCCGATGTAGCCGTTGACATCCGTTTCCTGCAATTCTGCCTTGCGTTCAACGCCTCTTCGTAGCCTGACCTCAATATATTTTGGGGCGATAGTTATCGTTTAGAACTCTGCAGGTTTGGGAAGTGCAGTGCCCCTGAGCTCCATTTCCCAAGTCGCTTTTTTGTGAGTGGGACGCAACACGGCTGGATGGCTTCACGTCCTATTGTCGATCCGGGGTGGCAGGCTGAACCGCTGGTGAATTCTTCTTCGTGATGGGAAATGAGAGTGACATGTGCCCCACCAAAAACCTCCAGCGAGTCTCTCATTGGTTCCCCCTCTTGCAGTTCATCCTGCGGACAAATTGCAGACGGTACGAAAGAGACATGGAAAGGCGCCGAGTCTCCAAGTGGGGAGATTGTTAGTAAGGGGGCCTGAATGGAGAACACGAGCACCAGGAGATGAAAACTGAGGTGAGTTTCAGAAAGCTTTCCCGATCCCACGGTGTAGCATCCGCTGGGTTTCCAATGAGTGCTTTCGCTGTCGGAAGATTGCGTTGAACCTGGAGAGTTGGGACCCATGGAATGGGGAGCACGCAGGATTCCTTTCAAGGGTCTGCATTTGCTTTCCCAACCTCACCAATCGTCTCAGCCCCAAGAGTGTCCAGCCTTATGTCTTCTGCCGCTGGGGCTGTAGATGTGGTCAATCCTGGTTGCATGCCAGTCCCTGAACGCATTTTGGAAGAATTTCTCTCTGTTTTGCCCTGCTTGTTTCTTCTTTATGTTGGAAATGTATCCTCAGAATGGGTCTGAGCTGATTTTCCCTGCTGGTTTTAGGCCGCTTGACACACACTTGATGCACTTACACAGAGATATCAAGACTTAGCTTTGAAGATGCTTACTAGTCGGATAGATACTTGTGCGATGAACAGGGTCTGGTGAGTCCAGTTGATTGAGCAAGGAGTAGGTCGTGTCCATTCCATATTCGGTTTTCGGAAGGGTATCTGTGCTCATTTCAAACTCGAGTTTTATGCGTCACCCCACCTCACCTTTCCCCTGAAGCAGGCATAAGTGTGTTTTCTAAAAGCGTGACTCTGTTCTGTTTGGGGATTCAGTTCATGGGGAGCGATTTTTACATTCCCTCGATAAGTGATATCATAAGTTTCTTTTTTGTGGGACTTATTTCACTGAGGATGATCGTACCTAAATCCACTCAGGATGCTGCTACCAGCCTCATGACGTGGATTTCATGACTGAGTGACACTCCATTGGACCTACGTAGCACCACTTCTGCACTTGTCCACTTGTCCACTCGTCTTTGTCCACTTGGCTCTTTCCTGGGATATGAAACGTGTACCGGAGTGGAGGTTCTTGTCAAGACAGCAGCCCTCAACTTTGGGGTCCCTGTGTCTGGTTGATTTTTTCATTTTCCCAAGGTCAACGCCCATGTGTGGAAGTGCCCTATGCTCTGTGTTTCTGTGTTTTACATGGTTTGGGAAAGAGGATACACTTGTGAAGATTCGCTGTTGGCCATTGACATCCCGCCCATCAGCTTAACAAGGCTCCCTTGACTCCGTGGCCTGTCCTGCCTTTCTGGTTTTTAGACTTTTTTCGCCTGGCCCTTTTGCCCCGGCGGGGGGGCGAGAGATTTCTTTGTAGTGCTGATTTGCTCTCCCAGGTTGCTTGGTTTTCCTGAATATATTCAGGAAAAAACGCATACGCCCTTTTTGGCCAACCACATCATTGTCCACGTTCTGGCGCTTTTCATGTGCTATCGGGGCCATTCCGATGTAGCCGTTGACATCCGTTTCCTGCAATTCTGCCTTGCGTTCAACGCCTCTTCGTAGCCTGACCTCAATATATTTTGGGGCGATAGTTATCGTTTAGAACTCTGCAGGTTTGGGAAGTGCAGTGCCCCTGAGCTCCATTTCCCAAGTCGCTTTTTTGTGAGTGGTACGCAACACGGCTGGATGGCTTCACGCCCTATTGTCGATCCGGGGTGGCAGGCTGAACCGCTGGTGAATTCTTCTTCGTGATGGGAAATGAGAGTGACATGTGCCCGACCAAACACCTCCAGCGAGTCTCTCATTGGTTCCCCCTCTTGCAGTTCATCCTGCGGACAAATTGCAGACGGTACGAAAGAGGCATGGAAAGGCGCCGAGTCTCCAAGTGGGGAGATTGTTAGTAAGGGGGCCTGAATGGAGAACACGAGCACCAGGAGATGAAAACTGAGGTGAGTTTCAGAAAGCTTTCCCGATCCCACGGTGTAGCATCCGCTGGGTTTCCAATGAGTGCTTTCGCTGTCGGAAGATTGCGTTGAACCTGGAGAGTTGGGACCCATGGAATGGGGAGCACGCAGGATTCCTTTCAAGGGTCTGCATTTGCTTTCCCAACCTCACCAATCGTCTCAGCCCCAAGAGTGTCCAGCCTTATGTCTTCTGCCGCTGGGGCTGTAGATGTGGTCAATCCTGGTTGCATGCCAGTCCCTGAACGCATTTTGGAAGAATTTCTCTCTGTTTTGCCCTGCTTGTTTCTTCTTTATGTTGGAAATGTATCCTCAGAATGGGTCTGAGCTGATTTTCCCTGCTGGTTTTAGGCCGCTTGACACACACTTGATGCACTTACACAGAGATATCAAGACTTAGCTTTTAAGATGCTTACTAGTCGGATAGATACTTGTGCGATGAACAGGGTCTGGTGAGTCCAGTTGATTGAGCAAGGAGTAGGTCGTGTCCATTCCATATTCGGTTTTCGGAAGGGTATCTGTGCTCATTTCAAACTCGAGTTTTATGCGTCACCCCACCTCACCTTTCCCCTGAAGCAGGCATAAGTGTGTTTTCTAAAAGCGTGACTCTGTTCTGTTTGGGGATTCAGTGCATGGGGAGCGATTTTTACATTCCCTCGATAAGTGATATCATAAGTTTCTTTTTTTGTGGGACTTATTTCACTGAGGATGATCGTACCTAAATCCACTCAGGATGCTGCTACCAGCCTCATGACGTGGATTTCATGGCTGAGTGACACTCCATTGGACCTACGTAGCACCACTTGTCCACTTGTCCACTTGTCTTTGTCCACTTGTCCACTCGTCTTTGTCCACTTGGCTCTTTCCTGGGATATGAAACGTGTACCGGAGTGGAGGTTCTTGTCAAGACAGCAGCCCTCAACTTTGGGGTCCCTGTGTCTGGTTGATTTTTTCATTTTCCCAAGGTCAACGCCCATGTGTGGAAGTGCCCTATGCTCTGTGGTTCTGTGTTTTCCATGGTTTGGGAAAGAGGATACACTTGTGAAGATTGGCTGTTGGCCATTGACATCCCGCCCATCAGCTTAACAAGGCTCCCTTGACTCCGTGGCCTGTCCTGCCTTTCTGGTTTTTAGACTTTTTTCGCCTGGCCCTTTTGCCCCGGGGGGGGGGGGGCGAGAGATTTCTTTGTAGTGCTGATTTGCTCTCCCAGGTTGCTTGGTTGGCCAAAAAGGGCGTATGCGTTTTTTCCTGAATATATTCAGGAAAAAACGCATACGCCCTTTTTGGCCAACCACATCATTGTCCACGTTCTGGCGCTTTTCATGTGCTATCGGGGCCATTCCGATGTAGCCGTTGACATCCGTTTCCTGCAATTCTGCCTTGCGTTCAACGCCTCTTCGTAGCCTGACCTCAATATATTTTGGGGCGATAGTTATCGTTTAGAACTCTGCAGGTTTGGGAAGTGCAGTGCCCCTGAGCTCCATTTCCCAAGTCGCTTTTTTGTGAGTGGGACGCAACACGGCTGGATGGCTTCACGTCCTATTGTCGATCCGGGGTGGCAGGCTGAACCGCTGGTGAATTCTTCTTCGTGATGGGAAATGAGAGTGACATGTGCCCCACCAAACACCTCCAGCGAGTCTCTCATTGGTTCCCCCTCTTGCAGTTCATCCTGCGGACAAATTGCAGACGGTACGAAAGAGGCATGGAAAGGCGCCGAGTCTCCAAGTGGGGAGATTGTTAGTAAGGGGGCCTGAATGGAGAACACGAGCACCAGGAGATGAAAACTGAGGTGAGTTTCAGAAAGCTTTCCCGATCCCACGGTGTAGCATCCGCTGGGTTTCCAATGAGTGCTTTCGCTGTCGGAAGATTGCGTTGAACCTGGAGAGTTGGGACCCATGGAATGGGGAGCACGCAGGATTCCTTTCAAGGGTCTGCATTTGCTTTCCCAACCTCACCAATCGTCTCAGCCCCAAGAGTGTCCAGCCTTATGTCTTCTGCCGCTGGGGCTGTAGATGTGGTCAATCCTGGTTGCATGCCAGTCCCTGAACGCATTTTGGAAGAATTTCTCTCTGTTTTGCCCTGCTTGTTTCTTCTTTATGTTGGAAATGTATCCTCAGAATGGGTCTGAGCTGATTTTCCCTGCTGGTTTTAGGCCGCTTGACACACACTTGATGCACTTACACAGAGATATCAAGACTTAGCTTTTAAGATGCTTACTAGTCGGATAGATACTTGTGCGATGAACAGGGTCTGGTGAGTCCAGTTGATTGAGCAAGGAGTAGGTCGTGTCCATTCCATATTCGGTTTTCGGAAGGGTATCTGTGCTCATTTCAAACTCGAGTTTTATGCGTCACCCCACCTCACCTTTCCCCTGAAGCAGGCATAAGTGTGTTTTCTAAAAGCGTGTCTCTGTTCTGTTTGGGGATTCAGTGCATGGGGAGCGATTATTACATTCCCTCGATAAGTGATATCATAAGTTTCTTTTTTGTGGGACTTATTTCACTGAGGATGATCGTACCTAAATCCACTCAGGATGCTGCTACCAGCCTCATGACGTGGATTTCATGGCTGAGTGACACTCCATTGGCCTACGTAGCACCACTTCTGCACTTGTCCACTTGTCCACTCGTCTTTGTCCACTTTGCTCTTTCCTGGGATATGAAACGTGTACCGGAGTGGAGGTTCTTGTCAAGACAGCAGCCCTCAACTTTGGGGTCCCTGTGTCTGGTTGATTTTTTCATTTTCCCAAGGTCAACGCCCATGTGTGGAAGTGCCCTATGCTCTGTGGTTCTGTGTTTTCCACGGTTTGGGAAAGAGGATACACTTGTGAAGATTGGCTGTTGGCCATTGACATCCCGCCCATCAGCTTAACAAGGCTCCCTTGACTCCGTGGGCTGTCCTGCCTTTCTGGTTTTTAGACTTTTTTCGCCTGGCCCTTTTGCCCCGGGGGGGGCGAGAGATTTCTTTGTAGTGCTGATTTGCTCTCCCAGGTTGCTTGGTTGGCCAAAAAGGGCGTATGCGTTTTTTCCTGAATATATTCAGGAAAAAACGCATACGCCCTTTTTGGCCAACCACATCATTGTCCACGTTCTGGCGCTTTTCATGTGCTATCGGGGCCATTCCGATGTAGCCGTTGACATCCGTTTCCTGCAATTCTGCCTTGCGTTCAACGCCTCTTCGTAGCCTGACCTCAATATATTTTGGGGCGATAGTTATCGTTTAGAACTCTGCAGGTTTGGGAAGTGCAGTGCCCCTGAGCTCCATTTCCCAAGTCGCTTTTTTGTGAGTGGTACGCAACACGGCTGGATGGCTTCACGCCCTATTGTCGATCCGGGGTGGCAGGCTGAACCGCTGGTGAATTCTTCTTCGTGATGGGAAATGAGAGTGACATGTGCCCGACCAAACACCTCCAGCGAGTCTCTCATTGGTTCCCCCTCTTGCAGTTCATCCTGCGGACAAATTGCAGACGGTACGAAAGAGGCATGGAAAGGCGCCGAGTCTCCAAGTGGGGAGATTGTTAGTAAGGGGGCCTGAATGGAGAACACGAGCACCAGGAGATGAAAACTGAGGTGAGTTTCAGAAAGCTTTCCCGATCCCACGGTGTAGCATCCGCTGGGTTTCCAATGAGTGCTTTCGCTGTCGGAAGATTGCGTTGAACCTGGAGAGTTGGGACCCATGGAATGGGGAGCACGCAGGATTCCTTTCAAGGGTCTGCATTTGCTTTCCCAACCTCACCAATCGTCTCAGCCCCAAGAGTGTCCAGCCTTATGTCTTCTGCCGCTGGGGCTGTAGATGTGGTCAATCCTGGTTGCATGCCAGTCCCTGAACGCATTTTGGAAGAATTTCTCTCTGTTTTGCCCTGCTTGTTTCTTCTTTATGTTGGAAATGTATCCTCAGAATGGGTCTGAGCTGATTTTCCCTGCTGGTTTTAGGCCGCTTGACACACACTTGATGCACTTACACAGAGATATCAAGACTTAGCTTTGAAGATGCTTACTAGTCGGATAGATACTTGTGCGATGAACAGGGTCTGGTGAGTCCAGTTGATTGAGCAAGGAGTAGGTCGTGTCCATTCCATATTCGGTTTTCGGAAGGGTATCTGTGCTCATTTCAAACTCGAGTTTTATGCGTCACCCCACCTCACCTTTCCCCTGAAGCAGGCATAAGTGTGTTTTCTAAAAGCGTGACTCTGTTCTGTTTGGGGATTCAGTGCATGGGGAGCGATTTTTACATTCCCTCGATAAGTGATATCATAAGTTTGTTTTTTTGTGGGACTTATTTCACTGAGGATGATCGTACCTAAATCCACTCAGGATGCTGCTACCAGCCTCATGACGTGGATTTCATGGCTGAGTGACACTCCATTGGACCTACGTAGCACCACTTGTCCACTTGTCCACTTGTCTTTGTCCACTTGTCCACTCGTCTTTGTCCACTTGGCTCTTTCCTGGGATATGAAACGTGTACCGGAGTGGAGGTTCTTGTCAAGACAGCAGCCCTCAACTTTGGGGTCCCTGTGTCTGGTTGATTTTTTCATTTTCCCAAGGTCAACGCCCATGTGTGGAAGTGCCCTATGCTCTGTGGTTCTGTGTTTTCCATGGTTTGGGAAAGAGGATACACTTGTGAAGATTGGCTGTTGGCCATTGACATCCCGCCCATCAGCTTAACAAGGCTCCCTTGACTCCGTGGGCTGTCCTGCCTTTCTGGTTTTTAGACTTTTTTCGCCTGGCCCTTTTGCCCCGGGGGGGGGTGGGCGAGAGATTTCTTTGTAGTGCTGATTTGCTCTCCCAGGTTGCTTGGTTGGCCAAAAAGGGCGTATGCGTTTTTTCCTGAATATATTCAGGAAAAAACGCATACGCCCTTTTTGGCCAACCACATCATTGTCCACGTTCTGGCGCTTTTCATGTGCTATCGGGGCCATTCCGATGTAGCCGTTGACATCCGTTTCCTGCAATTCTGCCTTGCGTTCAACGCCTCTTCGTAGCCTGACCTCAATATATTTTGGGGCGATAGTTATCGTTTAGAACTCTGCAGGTTTGGGAAGTGCAGTGCCCCTGAGCTCCATTTCCCAAGTCGCTTTTTTGTGAGTGGGACGCAACACGGCTGGATGGCTTCACGTCCTATTGTCGATCCGGGGTGGCAGGCTGAACCGCTGGTGAATTCTTCTTCGTGATGGGAAATGAGAGTGACATGTGCCCCACCAAACACCTCCAGCGAGTCTCTCATTGGTTCCCCCTCTTGCAGTTCATCCTGCGGACAAATTGCAGACGGTACGAAAGAGGCATGGAAAGGCGCCGAGTCTCCAAGTGGGGAGATTGTTAGTAAGGGGGCCTGAATGGAGAACACGAGCACCAGGAGATGAAAACTGAGGTGAGTTTCAGAAAGCTTTCCCGATCCCACGGTGTAGCATCCGCTGGGTTTCCAATGAGTGCTTTCGCTGTCGGAAGATTGGGTTGAACCTGTTGAGTTGGGACCCATGGAATGGGGAGCACGCAGGATTCCTTTCAAGGGTCTGCATTTGCTTTCCCAACCTCACCAATCGTCTCAGCCCCAAGAGTGTCCAGCCTTATGTCTTCTGCCGCTGGGGCTGTAGATGTGGTCCATCCTGGTTGCATGCCAGTCCCTGAACGCATTTTGGAAGAATTTCTCTCTGTTTTGCCCTGCTTGTTTCTTCTTTATGTTGGAAATGTATCCTCAGAATGGGTCTGAGCTGATTTTCCCTGCTGGTTGTAGGCCGCTTGACACACACTTGATGCACTTACACAGAGATATCAAGACTTAGCTTTGAAGATGCTTACTAGTCGGATAGATACTTGTGCGATGAACAGGGTCTGGTGAGTCCAGTTGATTGAGCAAGGAGTAGGTCGTGTCCATTCCATATTCGGTTTTCGGAAGGGTATCTGTGCTCATTTCAAACTCGAGTTTTATGCGTCACCCCACCTCACCTTTCCCCTGAAGCAGGCATAAGTGTGTTTTCTAAAAGCGTGACTCTGTTCTGTTTGGGGATTCAGTGCATGGGGAGCGATTTTTACATTCCCTCGATAAGTGATATCATAAGTTTGTTTTTTTGTGGGACTTATTTCACTGAGGATGATCGTACCTAAATCCACTCAGGATGCTGCTACCAGCCTCATGACGTGGATTTCATGGCTGAGTGACACTCCATTGGACCTACGTAGCACCACTTGTCCACTTGTCCACTTGTCTTTGTCCACTTGTCCACTCGTCTTTGTCCACTTGGCTCTTTCCTGGGATATGAAACGTGTACCGGAGTGGAGGTTCTTGTCAAGACAGCAGCCCTCAACTTTGGGGTCCCTGTGTCTGGTTGATTTTTTCATTTTCCCAAGGTCAACGCCCATGTGTGGAAGTGCCCTATGCTCTGTGGTTCTGTGTTTTCCATGGTTTGGGAAAGAGGATACACTTGTGAAGATTGGCTGTTGGCCATTGACATCCCGCCCATCAGCTTAACAAGGCTCCCTTGACTCCGTGGGCTGTCCTGCCTTTCTGGTTTTTAGACTTTTTTCGCCTGGCCCTTTTGCCCCGGGGGGGGGGGGGGGCGAGAGATTTCTTTGTAGTGCTGATTTGCTCTCCCAGGTTGCTTGGTTGGCCAAAAAGGGCGTATGCGTTTTTTCCTGAATATATTCAGGAAAAAACGCATACGCCCTTTTTGGCCAACCACATCATTGTCCACGTTCTGGCGCTTTTCATGTGCTATCGGGGCCATTCCGATGTAGCCGTTGACATCCGTTTCCTGCAATTCTGCCTTGCGTTCAACGCCTCTTCGTAGCCTGACCTCAATATATTTTGGGGCGATAGTTATCGTTTAGAACTCTGCAGGTTTGGGAAGTGCAGTGCCCCTGAGCTCCATTTCCCAAGTCGCTTTTTTGTGAGTGGGACGCAACACGGCTGGATGGCTTCACGTCCTATTGTCGATCCGGGGTGGCAGGCTGAACCGCTGGTGAATTCTTCTTCGTGATGGGAAATGAGAGTGACATGTGCCCCACCAAACACCTCCAGCGAGTCTCTCATTGGTTCCCCCTCTTGCAGTTCATCCTGCGGACAAATTGCAGACGGTACGAAAGAGGCATGGAAAGGCGCCGAGTCTCCAAGTGGGGAGATTGTTAGTAAGGGGGCCTGAATGGAGAACACGAGCACCAGGAGATGAAAACTGAGGTGAGTTTCAGAAAGCTTTCCCGATCCCACGGTGTAGCATCCGCTGGGTTTCCAATGAGTGCTTTCGCTGTCGGAAGATTGGGTTGAACCTGTTGAGTTGGGACCCATGGAATGGGGAGCACGCAGGATTCCTTTCAAGGGTCTGCATTTGCTTTCCCAACCTCACCAATCGTCTCAGCCCCAAGAGTGTCCAGCCTTATGTCTTCTGCCGCTGGGGCTGTAGATGTGGTCAATCCTGGTTGCATGCCAGTCCCTGAACGCATTTTGGAAGAATTTCTCTCTGTTTTGCCCTGCTTGTTTCTTCTTTATGTTGGAAATGTATCCTCAGAATGGGTCTGAGCTGATTTTCCCTGCTGGTTTTAGGCCGCTTTACACACACTTGATGCACTTACACAGAGATATCAAGACTTAGCTTTGAAGATGCTTACTAGTCGGATAGATACTTGTGCGATGAACAGGGTCTGGTGAGTCCAGTTGATTGAGCAAGGAGTAGGTCGTGTCCATTCCATATTCGGTTTTCGGAAGGGTATCTGTGCTCATTTCAAACTCGAGTTTTATGCGTCACCCCACCTCACCTTTCCCCTGAAGCAGGCATAAGTGTGTTTTCTAAAAGCGTGACTCTGTTCTGTTTGGGGATTCAGTGCATGGGGAGCGATTTTTACATTCCCTCGATAAGTGATATCATAAGTTTCTTTTTTGTGGGACTTATTTCACTGAGGATGATCGTACCTAAATCCACTCAGGATGCTGCTACCAGCCTCATGACGTGGATTTCATGGCTGAGTGACACTCCATTGGACCTACGTAGCACCACTTCTGCACTTGTCCACTTGTCCACTCGTCTTTGTCCACTTGGCTCTTTCCTGGGATATGAAACGTGTACCGGAGTGGAGGTTCTTGTCAAGACAGCAGCCCTCAACTTTGGGGTCCCTGTGTCTGGTTGATTTTTTCATTTTCCCAAGGTCAACGCCCATGTGTGGAAGTGCCCTATGCTCTGTGGTTCTGTGTTTTCCATGGTTTGGGAAAGAGGATACACTTGTGAAGATTGGCTGTTGGCCATTGACATCCCGCCCATCAGCTTAACAAGGCTCCCTTGACTTGGTGGCCTGCCCTGCCTTTCTGGTTTTTAGACTTTTTTCGCCTGGCCCTTTTGCCCCGGGGGGGGCGAGAGATTTCTTTGTAGTGCTGATTTGCTCTCCCAGGTTGCTTGGTTGGCCAAAAAGGGCGTATGCGTTTTTTCCTGAATATATTCAGGAAAAAACGCATACGCCCTTTTTGGCCAACCGCATCATTGTCCACGTTCTGGCGCTTTTCATGTGCTATCGGGACCATTCCGATGTACCCGTTGACATCCGTTTCCTGCAGTTCTGCCTTGCGTTCAACGCCTCTTCGTAGCCTGACCTCAATATATTTTGGGGCGATAGTTATCGTTTAGAACTCTGCAGGTTTGGGAAGTGCAGTGCCCCTGAGCTCCATTTCCCAAGTCGCTTTTTTGTGAGTGGGACGCAACACGGCTGGATGGCTTCACGTTCTATTGTCGATCCGGGGTGGCAGGCTGAACCGCTGGTGAATTCTTCTTCGTGATGGGAAATGAGAGTGACATGTGCCCGACCAAACACCTCCAGCGAGTCTCTCATTGGTTCCCCCTCTTGCAGTTCATCCTGCGGACAAATTGCAGACGGTACGAAAGAGGCATGGAAAGGCGCCGAGTCTCCAAGTGGGGAGATTGTTAGTAAGGGGGCCTGAATGGAGAACACGAGCACCAGGAGATGAAAACTGAGGTGAGTTTCAGAAAGCTTTCCCGATCCCACGGTGTAGCATCCGCTGGGTTTCCAATGAGTGCTTTCGCTGTCGGAAGATTGCGTTGAACCTGGAGAGTTGGGACCCATGGAATGGGGAGCACGCAGGATTCCTTTCAAGGGTCTGCATTTGCTTTCCCAACCTCACCAATCGTCTCAGCCCCAAGAGTGTCCAGCCTTATGTCTTCTGCCGCTGGGGCTGTAGATGTGGTCAATGCTGGTTGCATGCCAGTCCCTGAACGCATTTTGGAATAATTTCTCTCTGTTTTGCCCTGCTTGTTTCTTCTTTATGTTGGAAATGTATCCTCAGAATGGGTCTGAGCTGATTTTCCCTGCTGGTTTTAGGCCGCTTGACACACACTTGATGCACTTACACAGAGATATCAAGACTTAGCTTTGAAGATGCTTACTAGTCGGATAGATACTTGTGCGATGAACAGGGTCTGGTGAGTCCAGTTGATTGAGCAAGGAGTAGGTCGTGTCCATTCCATATTCGGTTTTCGGAAGGGTATCTGTGCTCATTTCAAACTCGAGTTTTATGCATCACCCCACCTCACCTTTCCCCTGAAGCAGGCATAAGTGTGTTTTCTAAAAGCGTGACTCTGTTCTGTTTGGGGATTCAGTGCATGGGGAGCGATTTTTACATTCCCTCGATAAGTGATATCATAAGTTTGTTTTTTTGTGGGACTTATTTCACTGAGGATGATCGTACCTAAATCCACTCAGGATGCTGCTACCAGCCTCATGACGTGGATTTCATGGCTGAGTGACACTCCATTGGACCTACGTAGCACCACTTGTCCACTTGTCCACTTGTCTTTGTCCACTTGTCCACTCGTCTTTGTCCACTTGGCTCTTTCCTGGGATATGAAACGTGTACCGGAGTGGAGGTTCTTGTCAAGACAGCAGCCCTCAACTTTGGGGTCCCTGTGTCTGGTTGATTTTTTCATTTTCCCAAGGTCAACGCCCATGTGTGGAAGTGCCCTATGCTCTGTGGTTCTGTGTTTTCCATGGTTTGGGAAAGAGGATACACTTGTGAAGATTGGCTGTTGGCCATTGACATCCCGCCCATCAGCTTAACAAGGCTCCCTTGACTCCGTGGGCTGTCCTGCCTTTCTGGTTTTTAGACTTTTTTCGCCTGGCCCTTTTGCCCCGGGGGGGGGGGGGCGAGAGATTTCTTTGTAGTGCTGATTTGCTCTCCCAGGTTGCTTGGTTGGCCAAAAAGGGCGTATGCGTTTTTTCCTGAATATATTCAGGAAAAAACGCATACGCCCTTTTTGGCCAACCGCATCATTGTCCACGTTCTGGCGCTTTTCATGTGCTATCGGGGCCATTCCGATGTACCCGTTGACATCCGTTTCCTGCATTTCTGCCTTGCGTTCAGCGCCTCTTCGTAGCCTGACCTCAATATATTTTGGGGCGATAGTTATCGTTTAGAACTCTGCAGGTTTGGGAAGTGCAGTGCCCCTGAGCTCCATTTCCCAAGTCGCTTTTTTGTGAGTGGGACGCAACACGGCTGGATGGCTTCACGCCCTATTGTCGATCCGGGGTGGCAGGCTGAACCGCTGGTGAATTCTTCTTCGTGATGGGAAATGAGAGTGACATGTGCCCCACCAAACACCTCCAGCGAGTCTCTCATTGGTTCCCCCTCTTGCAGTTCATCCTGCGGACAAATTGCAGACGGTACGAAAGAGGCATGGAAAGGCGCCGAGTCTCCAAGTGGGGAGATTGTTAGTAAGGGGGCCTGAATGGAGAACACGAGCACCAGGAGATGAAAACTGAGGTGAGTTTCAGAAAGCTTTCGCGATCCCACGGTGTAGCATCCGCTGGGTTTCCAATGAGTGCTTTCGCTGTCGGAAGATTGCGTTGAACCTGGAGAGTTGGGACCCATGGAATGGGGAGCACGCAGGATTCCTTTCAAGGGTCTGCATTTGCTTTCCCAACCTCACCAATCGTCTCAGCCCCAAGAGTGTCCAGCCTTATGTCTTCTGCCGCTGGGGCTGTAGATGTGGTCAATGCTGGTTACATGCCAGTCCCTGAACGCATTTTGGAAGAATTTCTCTCTGTTTTGCCCTGCTTGTTTCTTCTTTATGTTGGAAATGTATCCTCAGAATGGGTCTGAGCTGATTTTCCCTGCTGGTTTTAGGCCGCTTGACACACACTTGATGCACTTACACAGAGATATCAAGACTTAGCTTTTAAGATGCTTACTAGTCGGATAGATACTTGTGCGATGAACAGGGTCTGGTGAGTCCAGTTGATTGAGCAAGGAGTAGGTCGTGTCCATTCCATATTCGGTTTTCGGAAGGGTATCTGTGCTCATTTCAAACTCGAGTTTTATGCGTCACCCCACCTCACCTTTCCCCTGAAGCAGGCATAAGTGTGTTTTCTAAAAGCGTGACTCTGTTCTGTTTGGGGATTCAGTGCATGGGGAGCGATTTTTACATTCCCTCGATAAGTGATATCATAAGTTTCTTTTTTTGTGGGACTTATTTCACTGAGGATGATCGTACCTAAATCCACTCAGGATGCTGCTACCAGCCTCATGACGTGGATTTCATGGCTGAGTGACACTCCATTGGACCTACGTAGCACCACTTGTCCACTTGTCCACTTGTCTTTGTCCACTTGTCCACTCGTCTTTGTCCACTTGGCTCTTTCCTGGGATATGAAACGTGTACCGGAGTGGAGGTTCTTGTCAAGACAGCAGCCCTCAACTTTGGGGTCCCTGTGTCTGGTTGATTTTTTCATTTTCCCAAGGTCAACGCCCATGTGTGGAAGTGCCCTATGCTCTGTGGTTCTGTGTTTTCCATGGTTTGGGAAAGAGGATACACTTGTGAAGATTGGCTGTTGGCCATTGACATCCCGCCCATCAGCTTAACAAGGCTCCCTTGACTCCGTGGCCTGTCCTGCCTTTCTGGTTTTTAGACTTTTTTCGCCTGGCCCTTTTGCCCCGGGGGGGGGGGCGAGAGATTTCTTTGTAGTGCTGATTTGCTCTCCCAGGTTGCTTGGTTGGCCAAAAAGGGCGTATGCGTTTTTTCCTGAATATATTCAGGAAAAAACGCATACGCCCTTTTTGGCCAACCACATCATTTTCCACGTCCTGGCGCTTTTCATGTGCTATCGGGGCCATTCCGATGTAGCCGTTGACATCCGTTTCCTGCAATTCTGCCTTGCGTTCAACGCCTCTTCGTAGCCTGACCTCAATATATTTTGGGGCGATAGTTATCGTTTAGAACTCTGCAGGTTTGGGAAGTGCAGTGCCCCTGAGCTCCATTTCCCAAGTCGCTTTTTTGTGAGTGGGACGCAACACGGCTGGATGGCTTCACGTCCTATTGTCGATCCGGGGTGGCAGGCTGAACCGCTGGTGAATTCTTCTTCGTGATGGGAAATGAGAGTGACATGTGCCCCACCAAACACCTCCAGCGAGTCTCTCATTGGTTCCCCCTCTTGCAGTTCATCCTGCGGACAAATTGCAGACGGTACGAAAGAGGCATGGAAAGGCGCCGAGTCTCCAAGTGGGGAGATTGTTAGTAAGGGGGCCTGAATGGAGAACACGAGCACCAGGAGATGAAAACTGAGGTGAGTTTCAGAAAGCTTTCCCGATCCCACGGTGTAGCAACCGCTGGGTTTCCAATGAGTGCTTTCGCTGTCGGAAGATTGCGTTGATCCTGGAGAGTTGGGACCCATGGAATGGGGAGCACGCAGGATTCCTTTCAAGGGTCTGCATTTGCTTTCCCAACCTCACCAATCGTCTCAGCCCCAAGAGTGTCCAGCCTTATGTCTTCTGCCGCTGGGGCTGTAGATGTGGTCAATGCTGGTTGCATGCCAGTCCCTGAACGCATTTTGGAAGAATTTCTCTCTGTTTTGCCCTGCTTGTTTCTTCTTTATGTTGGAAATGTATCCTCAGAATGGGTCTGAGCTGATTTTCCCTGCTGGTTTTAGGCCGCTTGACACACACTTGATGCACTTACACAGAGATATCAAGACTTAGCTTTGAAGATGCTTACTAGTCGGATAGATACTTGTGCGATGAACAGGGTCTGGTGAGTCCAGTTGATTGAGCAAGGAGTAGGTCGTGTCCATTCCATATTCGGTTTTCGGAAGGGTATCTGTGCTCATTTCAAACTCGAGTTTTATGCGTCACCCCACCTCACCTTTCCCCTGAAGCAGGCATAAGTGTGTTTTCTAAAAGCGTGACTCTGTTCTGTTTGGGGATTCAGTGCATGGGGAGCGATTTTTACATTCCCTCGATAAGTGATATCATAAGTTTCTTTTTTTGTGGGACTTATTTCACTGAGGATGATCGTACCTAAATCCACTCAGGATGCTGCTACCAGCCTCATGACGTGGATTTCATGGCTGAGTGACACTCCATTGGACCTACGTAGCACCACTTGTCCACTTGTCCACTCGTCTTTGTCCACTTGGCTCTTTCCTGGGATATGAAACGTGTACCGGAGTGGAGGTTCTTGTCAAGACAGCAGCCCTCAACTTTGGGGTCCCTGTGTCTGGTTGATTTTTTCATTTTCCCAAGGTCAACGCCCATGTGTGGAAGTGCCCTATGCTCTGTGGTTCTGTGTTTTCCATGGTTTGGGAAAGAGGATACACTTGTGAAGATTGGCTGTTGGCCATTGACATCCCGCCCATCAGCTTAACAAGGCTCCCTTGACTCCGTGGCCTGTCCTGCCTTTCTGGTTTTTAGACTTTTTTCGCCTGGCCCTTTTGCCCCGGGGGGGGCGAGAGATTTCTTTGTAGTGCTGATTTGCTCTCCCAGGTTGCTTGGTTGGCCAAAAAGGGCGTATGCGTTTTTTCCTGAATATATTCAGGAAAAAACGCATACGCCCTTTTTGGCCAACCGCATCATTGTCCACGTTCTGGCGCTTTTCATGTGCTATCGGGGCCATTCCGATGTACCCGTTGACATCCGTTTCCTGCATTTCTGCCTTGCGTTCAGCGCCTCTTCGTAGCCTGACCTCAATATATTTTGGGGCGATAGTTATCGTTTAGAACTCTGCAGGTTTGGGAAGTGCAGTGCCCCTGAGCTCCATTTCCCAAGTCGCTTTTTTGTGAGTGGGACGCAACACGGCTGGATGGCTTCACGCCCTATTGTCGATCCGGGGTGGCAGGCTGAACCGCTGGTGAATTCTTCTTCGTGATGGGAAATGAGAGTGACATGTGCCCGACCAAACACCTCCAGCGAGTCTCTCATTGGTTCCCCCTCTTGCAGTTCATCCTGCGGACAAATTGCAGACGGTACGAAAGAGGCATGGAAAGGCGCCGAGTCTCCAAGTGGGGAGATTGTTTGTAAGGGGGCCTGAATGGAGAACACGAGCACCAGGAGATGAAAACTGAGGTGAGTTTCAGAAAGCTTTCCCGATCCCATGGTGTAGCATCCGCTGGGTTTCCAATGAGTGCTTTCGCTGTCGGAAGATTGCGTTGAACCTGGAGAGTTGGGACCCATGGAATGGGGAGCACGCAGGATTCCTTTCAAGGGTCTGCATTTGCTTTCCCAACCTCACCAATCGTCTCAGCCCCAAGAGTGTCCAGCCTTATGTCTTCTGCCGCTGGGGCTGTAGATGTGGTCAATCCTGGTTGCATGCCAGTCCCTGAACGCATTTTGGAAGAATTTCTCTCTGTTTTGCCCTGCTTGTTTCTTCTTTATGTTGGAAATGTATCCTCAGAATGGGTCTGAGCTGATTTTCCCTGCTGGTTTTAGGCCGCTTTACACACACTTGATGCACTTACACAGAGATATCAAGACTTAGCTTTTAAGATGCTTACTAGTCGGATAGATACTTGTGCGATGAACAGGGTCTGGTGAGTCCAGTTGATTGAGCAAGGAGTAGGTCGTGTCCATTCCATATTCGGTTTTCGGAAGGGTATCTGTGCTCATTTCAAACTCGAGTTTTATGCGTCACCCCACCTCACCTTTCCCCTGAAGCAGGCATAAGTGTGTTTTCTAAAAGCGTGACTCTGTTCTGTTTGGGGATTCAGTGCATGGGGAGCGATTTTTACATTCCCTCGATAAGTGATATCATAAGTTTCTTTTTTTGTGGGACTTATTTCACTGAGGATGATCGTACCTAAATCCACTCAGGATGCTGCTACCAGCCTCATGACGTGGATTTCATGGCTGAGTGACACTCCATTGGACCTACGTAGCACCACTTGTCCACTTGTCCACTTGTCTTTGTCCACTTGTCCACTCGTCTTTGTCCACTTGGCTCTTTCCTGGGATATGAAACGTGTACCGGAGTGGAGGTTCTTGTCAAGACAGCAGCCCTCAACTTTGGGGTCCCTGTGTCTGGTTGATTTTTTCATTTTCCCAAGGTCAACGCCCATGTGTGGAAGTGCCCTATGCTCTGTGGTTCTGTGTTTTCCATGGTTTGGGAAAGAGGATACACTTGTGAAGATTGGCTGTTGGCCATTGACATCCCGCCCATCAGCTTAACAAGGCTCCCTTGACTCCGTGGCCTGTCCTGCCTTTCTGGTTTTTAGACTTTTTTCGCCTGGCCCTTTTGCCCCGGGGGGGGGGGGGGGGCGAGAGATTTCTTTGTAGTGCTGATTTGCTCTCCCAGGTTGCTTGGTTGGCCAAAAAGGGCGTATGCGTTTTTTCCTGAATATATTCAGGAAAAAACGCATACGCCCTTTTTGGCCAACCGCATCATTGTCCACGTTCTGGCGCTTTTCATGTGCTATCGGGGCCATTCCGATGTACCCGTTGACATCCGTTTCCTGCATTTCTGCCTTGCGTTCAGCGCCTCTTCGTAGCCTGACCTCAATATATTTTGGGGCGATAGTTATCGTTTAGAACTCTGCAGGTTTGGGAAGTGCAGTGCCCCTGAGCTCCATTTCCCAAGTCGCTTTTTTGTGAGTGGGACGCAACACGGCTGGATGGCTTCACGCCCTATTGTCGATCCGGGGTGGCAGGCTGAACCGCTGGTGAATTCTTCTTCGTGATGGGAAATGAGAGTGACATGTGCCCCACCAAACACCTCCAGCGAGTCTCTCATTGGTTCCCCCTCTTGCAGTTCATCCTGCGGACAAATTGCAGACGGTACGAAAGAGGCATGGAAAGGCGCCGAGTCTCCAAGTGGGGAGATTGTTAGTAAGGGGGCCTGAATGGAGAACACGAGCACCAGGAGATGAAAACTGAGGTGAGTTTCAGAAAGCTTTCGCGATCCCACGGTGTAGCATCCGCTGGGTTTCCAATGAGTGCTTTCGCTGTCGGAAGATTGCGTTGAACCTGGAGAGTTGGGACCCATGGAATGGGGAGCACGCAGGATTCCTTTCAAGGGTCTGCATTTGCTTTCCCAACCTCACCAATCGTCTCAGCCCCAAGAGTGTCCAGCCTTATGTCTTCTGCCGCTGGGGCTGTAGATGTGGTCAATGCTGGTTGCATGCCAGTCCCTGAACGCATTTTGGAAGAATTTCTCTCTGTTTTGCCCTGCTTGTTTCTTCTTTATGTTGGAAATGTATCCTCAGAATGGGTCTGAGCTGATTTTCCCTGCTGGTTTTAGGCCGCTTGACACACACTTGATGCACTTACACAGAGATATCAAGACTTAGCTTTGAAGATGCTTACTAGTCGGATAGATACTTGTGCGATGAACAGGGTCTGGTGAGTCCAGTTGATTGAGCAAGGAGTAGGTCGTGTCCATTCCATATTCGGTTTTCGGAAGGGTATCTGTGCTCATTTCAAACTCGAGTTTTATGCGTCACCCCACCTCACCTTTCCCCTGAAGCAGGCATAAGTGTGTTTTCTAAAAGCGTGACTCTGTTCTGTTTGGGGATTCAGTGCATGGGGAGCGATTTTTACATTCCCTCGATAAGTGATATCATAAGTTTCTTTTTTTGTGGGACTTATTTCACTGAGGATGATCGTACCTAAATCCACTCAGGATGCTGCTACCAGCCTCATGACGTGGATTTCATGGCTGAGTGACACTCCATTGGACCTACGTAGCACCACTTGTCCACTTGTCCACTTGTCTTTGTCCACTTGTCCACTCGTCTTTGTCCACTTGGCTCTTTCCTGGGATATGAAACGTGTACCGGAGTGGAGGTTCTTGTCAAGACAGCAGCCCTCAACTTTGGGGTCCCTGTGTCTGGTTGATTTTTTCATTTTCCCAAGGTCAACGCCCATGTGTGGAAGTGCCCTATGCTCTGTGGTTCTGTGTTTTCCATGGTTTGGGAAAGAGGATACACTTGTGAAGATTGGCTGTTGGCCATTGACATCACGCCCATCAGCTTAACAAGGCTCCCTTGACTCCGTGGGCTGTCCTGCCTTTCTGGTTTTTAGACTTTTTTCACCTGGCCCTTTTGCCCCGGGGGGGGTGGGGCGAGAGATTTCTTTGTAGTGCTGATTTGCTCTCCCAGGTTGCTTGGTTGGCCACAAAGGGCGTATGCGTTTTTTCCTGAATATATTCAGGAAAAAACGCATACGCCCTTTTTGGCCAACCGCATCATTGTCCACGTTCTGGCGCTTTTCATGTGCTATCGGGGCCATTCCAATGTACCCGTTGACATCCGTTTCCTGCAGTTCTGCCTTGCGTTCAGCGCCTCTTCGTAGCCTGACCTCAATATATTTTGGGGCGATAGTTATCGTTTAGAACTCTGCAGGTTTGGGAAGTGCAGTGCCCCTGAGCTCCATTTCCCAAGTCGCTTTTTTGTGAGTGGGACGCAACACGGCTGGATGGCTTCACGCCCTATTGTCGATCCGGGGTGGCAGGCTGAACCGCTGGTGAATTCTTCTTCGTGATGGGAAATGAGAGTGACATGTGCCCCACCAAACACCTCCAGCGAGTCTCTCATTGGTTCCCCCTCTTGCAGTTCATCCTGCGGACAAATTGCAGACGGTACGAAAGAGGCATGGAAAGGCGCCGAGTCTCCAAGTGGGGAGATTGTTAGTAAGGGGGCCTGAATGGAGAACACGAGCACCAGGAGATGAAAACTGAGGTGAGTTTCAGAAAGCTTTCGCGATCCCACGGTGTAGCATCCGCTGGGTTTCCAATGAGTGCTTTCGCTGTCGGAAGATTGCGTTGAACCTGGAGAGTTGGGACCCATGGAATGGGGAGCACGCAGGATTCCTTTCAAGGGTCTGCATTTGCTTTCCCAACCTCACCAATCGTCTCAGCCCCAAGAGTGTCCAGCCTTATGTCTTCTGCCGCTGGGGCTGTAGATGTGGTCAATGCTGGTTACATGCCAGTCCCTGAACGCATTTTGGAAGAATTTCTCTCTGTTTTGCCCTGCTTGTTTCTTCTTTATGTTGGAAATGTATCCTCAGAATGGGTCTGAGCTGATTTTCCCTGCTGGTTTTAGGCCGCTTGACACACACTTGATGCACTTACACAGAGATATCAAGACTTAGCTTTTAAGATGCTTACTAGTCGGATAGATACTTGTGCGATGAACAGGGTCTGGTGAGTCCAGTTGATTGAGCAAGGAGTAGGTCGTGTCCATTCCATATTCGGTTTTCGGAAGGGTATCTGTGCTCATTTCAAACTCGAGTTTTATGCGTCACCCCACCTCACCTTTCCCCTGAAGCAGGCATAAGTGTGTTTTCTAAAAGCGTGACTCTGTTCTGTTTGGGGATTCAGTGCATGGGGAGCGATTTTTACATTCCCTCGATAAGTGATATCATAAGTTTCTTTTTTTGTGGGACTTATTTCACTGAGGATGATCGTACCTAAATCCACTCAGGATGCTGCTACCAGCCTCATGACGTGGATTTCATGGCTGAGTGACACTCCATTGGACCTACGTAGCACCACTTGTCCACTTGTCCACTTGTCTTTGTCCACTTGTCCACTCGTCTTTGTCCACTTGGCTCTTTCCTGGGATATGAAACGTGTACCGGAGTGGAGGTTCTTGTCAAGACAGCAGCCCTCAACTTTGGGGTCCCTGTGTCTGGTTGATTTTTTCATTTTCCCAAGGTCAACGCCCATGTGTGGAAGTGCCCTATGCTCTGTGGTTCTGTGTTTTCCATGGTTTGGGAAAGAGGATACACTTGTGAAGATTGGCTGTTGGCCATTGACATCCCGCCCATCAGCTTAACAAGGCTCCCTTGACTCCGTGGCCTGTCCTGCCTTTCTGGTTTTTAGACTTTTTTCGCCTGGCCCTTTTGCCCCGGGGGGGGGGGGCGAGAGATTTCTTTGTAGTGCTGATTTGCTCTCCCAGGTTGCTTGGTTGGCCAAAAAGGGCGTATGCGTTTTTTCCTGAATATATTCAGGAAAAAACGCATACGCCCTTTTTGGCCAACCACATCATTGTCCACGTTCTGGCGCTTTTCATGTGCTATCGGGGCCATTCCGATGTAGCCGTTGACATCCGTTTCCTGCAATTCTGCCTTGCGTTCAACGCCTCTTCGTAGCCTGACCTCAATATATTTTGGGGCGATAGTTATCGTTTAGAACTCTGCAGGTTTGGGAAGTGCAGTGCCCCTGAGCTCCATTTCCCAAGTCGCTTTTTTGTGAGTGGGACGCAACACGGCTGGATGGCTTCACGTCCTATTGTCGATCCGGGGTGGCAGGCTGAACCGCTGGTGAATTCTTCTTCGTGATGGGAAATGAGAGTGACATGTGCCCCACCAAACACCTCCAGCGAGTCTCTCATTGGTTCCCCCTCTTGCAGTTCATCCTGCGGACAAATTGCAGACGGTACGAAAGAGGCATGGAAAGGCGCCGAGTCTCCAAGTGGGGAGATTGTTAGTAAGGGGGCCTGAATGGAGAACACGAGCACCAGGAGATGAAAACTGAGGTGAGTTTCAGAAAGCTTTCCCGATCCCACGGTGTAGCATCCGCTGGGTTTCCAATGAGTGCTTTCGCTGTCGGAAGATTGCGTTGAACCTGGAGAGTTGGGACCCATGGAATGGGGAGCACGCAGGATTCCTTTCAAGGGTCTGCATTTGCTTTCCCAACCTCACCAATCGTCTCAGCCCCAAGAGTGTCCAGCCTTATGTCTTCTGCCGCTGGGGCTGTAGATGTGGTCAATGCTGGTTGCATGCCAGTCCCTGAACGCATTTTGGAAGAATTTCTCTCTGTTTTGCCCTGCTTGTTTCTTCTTTATGTTGGAAATGTATCCTCAGAATGGGTCTGAGCTGATTTTCCCTGCTGGTTTTAGGCCGCTTTACACACACTTGATGCACTTACACAGAGATATCAAGACTTAGCTTTTAAGATGCTTACTAGTCGGATAGATACTTGTGCGATGAACAGGGTCTGGTGAGTCCAGTTGATTGAGCAAGGAGTAGGTCGTGTCCATTCCATATTCGGTTTTCGGAAGGGTATCTGTGCTCATTTCAAACTCGAGTTTTATGCGTCACCCCACCTCACCTTTCCCCTGAAGCAGGCATAAGTGTGTTTTCTAAAAGCGTGACTCTGTTCTGTTTGGGGATTCAGTGCATGGGGAGCGATTTTTACATTCCCTCGATAAGTGATATCATAAGTTTCTTTTTTGTGGGACTTATTTCACTGAGGATGATCGTACCTAAATCCACTCAGGATGCTGCTACCAGCCTCATGACGTGGATTTCATGGCTGAGTGACACTCCATTGGACCTACGTAGCACCACTTCTGCACTTGTCCACTTGTCCACTCGTCTTTGTCCACTTGGCTCTTTCCTGGGATATGAAACGTGTACCGGAGTGGAGGTTCTTGTCAAGACAGCAGCCCTCAACTTTGGGGTCCCTGTGTCTGGTTGATTTTTTCATTTTCCCAAGGTCAACGCCCATGTGTGGAAGTGCCCTATGCTCTGTGGTTCTGTGTTTTCCATGGTTTGGGAAGGGGGATACACTTGTGAAGATTGGCTGTTGGCCATTGACATCCCGCCCATCAGCTTAACAAGGCTCCCTTGACTCCGTGGGCTGTCCTGCCTTTCTGGTTTTTAGACTTTTTTCGCCTGGCCCTTTTGCCCCGGGGGGGGCGAGAGATTTCTTTGTAGTGCTGATTTGCTCTCCCAGGTTGCTTGGTTGGCCACAAAGGGCGTATGCGTTTTTTCCTGAATATATTCAGGAAAAAACGCATACGCCCTTTTTGGCCAACCGCATCATTGTCCACGTTCTGGCGCTTTTCATGTGCTATCGGGGCCATTCCAATGTACCCGTTGACATCCGTTTCCTGCAGTTCTGCCTTGCGTTCAGCGCCTCTTCGTAGCCTGACCTCAATATATTTTGGGGCGATAGTTATCGTTTAGAACTCTGCAGGTTTGGGAAGTGCAGTGCCCCTGAGCTCCATTTCCCAAGTCGCTTTTTTGTGAGTGGGACGCAACACGGCTGGATGGCTTCACGCCCTATTGTCGATCCGGGGTGGCAGGCTGAACCGCTGGTGAATTCTTCTTCGTGATGGGAAATGAGAGTGACATGTGCCCCACCAAACACCTCCAGCGAGTCTCTCATTGGTTCCCCCTCTTGCAGTTCATCCTGCGGACAAATTGCAGACGGTACGAAAGAGGCATGGAAAGGCGCCGAGTCTCCAAGTGGGGAGATTGTTAGTAAGGGGGCCTGAATGGAGAACACGAGCACCAGGAGATGAAAACTGAGGTGAGTTTCAGAAAGCTTTCGCGATCCCACGGTGTAGCATCCGCTGGGTTTCCAATGAGTGCTTTCGCTGTCGGAAGATTGCGTTGAACCTGGAGAGTTGGGACCCATGGAATGGGGAGCACGCAGGATTCCTTTCAAGGGTCTGCATTTGCTTTCCCAACCTCACCAATCGTCTCAGCCCCAAGAGTGTCCAGCCTTATGTCTTCTGCCGCTGGGGCTGTAGATGTGGTCAATGCTGGTTACATGCCAGTCCCTGAACGCATTTTGGAAGAATTTCTCTCTGTTTTGCCCTGCTTGTTTCTTCTTTATGTTGGAAATGTATCCTCAGAATGGGTCTGAGCTGATTTTCCCTGCTGGTTTTAGGCCGCTTGACACACACTTGATGCACTTACACAGAGATATCAAGACTTAGCTTTTAAGATGCTTACTAGTCGGATAGATACTTGTGCGATGAACAGGGTCTGGTGAGTCCAGTTGATTGAGCAAGGAGTAGGTCGTGTCCATTCCATATTCGGTTTTCGGAAGGGTATCTGTGCTCATTTCAAACTCGAGTTTTATGCGTCACCCCACCTCACCTTTCCCCTGAAGCAGGCATAAGTGTGTTTTCTAAAAGCGTGACTCTGTTCTGTTTGGGGATTCAGTGCATGGGGAGCGATTTTTACATTCCCTCGATAAGTGATATCATAAGTTTCTTTTTTTGTGGGACTTATTTCACTGAGGATGATCGTACCTAAATCCACTCAGGATGCTGCTACCAGCCTCATGACGTGGATTTCATGGCTGAGTGACACTCCATTGGACCTACGTAGCACCACTTGTCCACTTGTCCACTTGTCTTTGTCCACTTGTCCACTCGTCTTTGTCCACTTGGCTCTTTCCTGGGATATGAAACGTGTACCGGAGTGGAGGTTCTTGTCAAGACAGCAGCCCTCAACTTTGGGGTCCCTGTGTCTGGTTGATTTTTTCATTTTCCCAAGGTCAACGCCCATGTGTGGAAGTGCCCTATGCTCTGTGGTTCTGTGTTTTCCATGGTTTGGGAAAGAGGATACACTTGTGAAGATTGGCTGTTGGCCATTGACATCCCGCCCATCAGCTTAACAAGGCTCCCTTGACTCCGTGGCCTGTCCTGCCTTTCTGGTTTTTAGACTTTTTTCGCCTGGCCCTTTTGCCCCGGGGGGGGGGGGGCGAGAGATTTCTTTGTAGTGCTGATTTGCTCTCCCAGGTTGCTTGGTTGGCCAAAAAGGGCGTATGCGTTTTTTCCTGAATATATTCAGGAAAAAACGCATACGCCCTTTTTGGCCAACCACATCATTGTCCACGTTCTGGCGCTTTTCATGTGCTATCGGGGCCATTCCGATGTAGCCGTTGACATCCGTTTCCTGCAATTCTGCCTTGCGTTCAACGCCTCTTCGTAGCCTGACCTCAATATATTTTGGGGCGATAGTTATCGTTTAGAACTCTGCAGGTTTGGGAAGTGCAGTGCCCCTGAGCTCCATTTCCCAAGTCGCTTTTTTGTGAGTGGGACGCAACACGGCTGGATGGCTTCACGTCCTATTGTCGATCCGGGGTGGCAGGCTGAACCGCTGGTGAATTCTTCTTCGTGATGGGAAATGAGAGTGACATGTGCCCCACCAAACACCTCCAGCGAGTCTCTCATTGGTTCCCCCTCTTGCAGTTCATCCTGCGGACAAATTGCAGACGGTACGAAAGAGGCATGGAAAGGCGCCGAGTCTCCAAGTGGGGAGATTGTTAGTAAGGGGGCCTGAATGGAGAACACGAGCACCAGGAGATGAAAACTGAGGTGAGTTTCAGAAAGCTTTCCCGATCCCACGGTGTAGCATCCGCTGGGTTTCCAATGAGTGCTTTCGCTGTCGGAAGATTGCGTTGAACCTGGAGAGTTGGGACCCATGGAATGGGGAGCACGCAGGATTCCTTTCAAGGGTCTGCATTTGCTTTCCCAACCTCACCAATCGTCTCAGCCCCAAGAGTGTCCAGCCTTATGTCTTCTGCCGCTGGGGCTGTAGATGTGGTCAATGCTGGTTGCATGCCAGTCCCTGAACGCATTTTGGAAGAATTTCTCTCTGTTTTGCCCTGCTTGTTTCTTCTTTATGTTGGAAATGTATCCTCAGAATGGGTCTGAGCTGATTTTCCCTGCTGGTTTTAGGCCGCTTGACACACACTTGATGCACTTACACAGAGATATCAAGACTTAGCTTTTAAGATGCTTACTAGTCGGATAGATACTTGTGCGATGAACAGGGTCTGGTGAGTCCAGTTGATTGAGCAAGGAGTAGGTCGTGTCCATTCCATATTCGGTTTTCGGAAGGGTATCTGTGCTCATTTCAAACTCGAGTTTTATGCGTCACCCCACCTCACCTTTCCCCTGAAGCAGGCATAAGTGTGTTTTCTAAAAGCGTGACTCTGTTCTGTTTGGGGATTCAGTGCATGGGGAGCGATTTTTACATTCCCTCGATAAGTGATATCATAAGTTTCTTTTTTGTGGGACTTATTTCACTGAGGATGATCGTACCTAAATCCACTCAGGATGCTGCTACCAGCCTCATGACGTGGATTTCATGGCTGAGTGACACTCCATTGGACCTACGTAGCACCACTTCTGCACTTGTCCACTTGTCCACTCGTCTTTGTCCACTTGGCTCTTTCCTGGGATATGAAACGTGTACCGGAGTGGAGGTTCTTGTCAAGACAGCAGCCCTCAACTTTGGGGTCCCTGTGTCTGGTTGATTTTTTCATTTTCCCAAGGTCAACGCCCATGTGTGGAAGTGCCCTATGCTCTGTGGTTCTGTGTTTTCCATGGTTTGGGAAGGGGGATACACTTGTGAAGATTGGCTGTTGGCCATTGACATCCCGCCCATCAGCTTAACAAGGCTCCCTTGACTCCGTGGGCTGTCCTGCCTTTCTGGTTTTTAGACTTTTTTCGCCTGGCCCTTTTGCCCCGGGGGGGGCGAGAGATTTCTTTGTAGTGCTGATTTGCTCTCCCAGGTTGCTTGGTTGGCCACAAAGGGCGTATGCGTTTTTTCCTGAATATATTCAGGAAAAAACGCATACGCCCTTTTTGGCCAACCGCATCATTGTCCACGTTCTGGCGCTTTTCATGTGCTATCGGGGCCATTCCGATGTACCCGTTGACATCCGTTTCCTGCAGTTCTGCCTTGCGTTCAGCGCCTCTTCGTAGCCTGACCTCAATATATTTTGGGGCGATAGTTATCGTTTAGAACTCTGCAGGTTTGGGAAGTGCAGTGCCCCTGAGCTCCATTTCCCAAGTCGCTTTTTTGTGAGTGGGACGCAACACGGCTGGATGGCTTCACGCCCTATTGTCGATCCGGGGTGGCAGGCTGAACCGCTGGTGAATTCTTCTTCGTGATGGGAAATGAGAGTGACATGTGCCCGACCAAACACCTCCAGCGAGTCTCTCATTGGTTCCCCCTCTTGCAGTTCATCCTGCGGACAAATTGCAGACGGTACGAAAGAGGCATGGAAAGGCGCCGAGTCTCCAAGTGGGGAGATTGTTAGTAAGGGGGCCTGAATGGAGAACACGAGCACCAGGAGATGAAAACTGAGGTGAGTTTCAGAAAGCTTTCGCGATCCCACGGTGTAGCATCCGCTGGGTTTCCAATGAGTGCTTTCGCTGTCGGAAGATTGCGTTGAACCTGGAGAGTTGGGACCCATGGAATGGGGAGCACGCAGGATTCCTTTCAAGGGTCTGCATTTGCTTTCCCAACCTCACCAATCGTCTCAGCCCCAAGAGTGTCCAGCCTTATGTCTTCTGCCGCTGGGGCTGTAGATGTGGTCAATGCTGGTTGCATGCCAGTCCCTGAACGCATTTTGGAAGAATTTCTCTCTGTTTTGCCCTGCTTGTTTCTTCTTTATGTTGGAAATGTATCCTCAGATTGGGTCTGAGCTGATTTTCCCTGCTGGTTTTAGGCCGCTTGACACACACTTGATGCACTTACACAGAGATATCAAGACTTAGCTTTGAAGATGCTTACTAGTCGGATAGATACTTGTGCGATGAACAGGGTCTGGTGAGTCCAGTTGATTGAGCAAGGAGTAGGTCGTGTCCATTCCATATTCGGTTTTCGGAAGGGTATCTGTGCTCATTTCAAACTCGAGTTTTATGCGTCACCCCACCTCACCTTTCCCCTGAAGCAGGCATAAGTGTGTTTTCTAAAAGCGTGACTCTGTTCTGTTTGGGGATTCAGTGCATGGGGAGCGATTTTTACATTCCCTCGATAAGTGATATCATAAGTTTCTTTTTTTGTGGGACTTATTTCACTGAGGATGATCGTACCTAAATCCACTCAGGATGCTGCTACCAGCCTCATGACGTGGATTTCATGGCTGAGTGACACTCCATTGGACCTACGTAGCACCACTTGTCCACTTGTCCACTTGTCTTTGTCCACTTGTCCACTCGTCTTTGTCCACTTGGCTCTTTCCTGGGATATGAAACGTGTACCGGAGTGGAGGTTCTTGTCAAGACAGCAGCCCTCAACTTTGGGGTCCCTGTGCCTGGTTGATTTTTTCATTTTCCCAAGGTCAACGCCCATGTGTGGAAGTGCCCTATGCTCTGTGGTTCTGTGTTTTCCATGTTTTGGGAAAGAGGATACACTTGTGAAGATTGGCTGTTGGCCATTGACATCCCGCCCATCAGCTTAACAAGGCTCCCTTGACTCCGTGGGCTGTCCTGCCTTTCTGGTTTTTAGACTTTTTTCGCCTGGCCCTTTTGCCCCGGGGGGGGGGGGCGAGAGATTTCTTTGTAGTGCTGATTTGCTCTCCCAGGTTGCTTGGTTGGCCAAAAAGGGCGTATGCGTTTTTTCCTGAATATATTCAGGAAAAAACGCATACGCCCTTTTTGGCCAACCACATCATTGTCCACGTTCTGGCGCTTTTCATGTGCTATCGGGGCCATTCCGATGTAGCCGTTGACATCCGTTTCCTGCAATTCTGCCTTGCGTTCAACGCCTCTTCGTAGCCTGACCTCAATATATTTTGGGGCGATAGTTATCGTTTAGAACTCTGCAGGTTTGGGAAGTGCAGTGCCCCTGAGATCCATTTCCCAAGTCGCTTTTTTGTGAGTGGGACGCAACACGGCTGGATGGCTTCACGTCCTATTGTCGATCCGGGGTGGCAGGCTGAACCGCTGGTGAATTCTTCTTCGTGATGGGAAATGAGAGTGACATGTGCCCCACCAAACACCTCCAGCGAGTCTCTCATTGGTTCCCCCTCTTGCAGTTCATCCTGCGGACAAATTGCAGACGGTACGAAAGAGGCATGGAAAGGCGCCGAGTCTCCAAGTGGGGAGATTGTTAGTAAGGGGGCCTGAATGGAGAACACGAGCACCAGGAGATGAAAACTGAGGTGAGTTTCAGAAAGCTTTCCCGATCCCACGGTGTAGCATCCGCTGGGTTTCCAATGAGTGCTTTCGCTGTCGGAAGATTGCGTTGAACCTGGAGAGTTGGGACCCATGGAATGGGGAGCACGCAGGATTCCTTTCAAGGGTCTGCATTTGCTTTCCCAACCTCACCAATCGTCTCAGCCCCAAGAGTGTCCAGCCTTATGTCTTCTGCCGCTGGGGCTGTAGATGTGGTCAATGCTGGTTGCATGCCAGTCCCTGAACGCATTTTGGAAGAATTTCTCTCTGTTTTGCCCTGCTTGTTTCTTCTTTATGTTGGAAATGTATCCTCAGAATGGGTCTGAGCTGATTTTCCCTGCTGGTTTTAGGCCGCTTGACACACACTTGATGCACTTACACAGAGATATCAAGACTTAGCTTTGAACATGCTTACTAGTCGGATAGATACTTGTGCGATGAACAGGGTCTGGTGAGTCCAGTTGATTGAGCAAGGAGTAGGTCGTGTCCATTCCATATTCGGTTTTCGGAAGGGTATCTGTGCTCATTTCAAACTCGAGTTTTATGCGTCACCCCACCTCACCTTTCCCCTGAAGCAGGCATAAGTGTGTTTTCTAAAAGCGTGACTCTGTTCTGTTTGGGGATTCAGTGCATGGGGAGCGATTTTTACATTCCCTCGATAAGTGATATCATAAGTTTCTTTTTTGTGGGACTTATTTCACTGAGGATGATCGTACCTAAATCCACTCAGGATGCTGCTACCAGCCTCATGACGTGGATTTCATGGCTGAGTGACACTCCATTGGACCTACGTAGCACCACTTCTGCACTTGTCCACTTGTCCACTCGTCTTTGTCCACTTGGCTCTTTCCTGGGATATGAAACGTGTACCGGAGTGGAGGTTCTTGTCAAGACAGCAGCCCTCAACTTTGGGGTCCCTGTGTCTGGTTGATTTTTTCATTTTCCCAAGGTCAACGCCCATGTGTGGAAGTGCCCTATGCTCTGTGCTTCTGTGTTTTACATGGTTTGGGAAGGGGGATACACTTGTGAAGATTGGCTGTTGGCCATTGACATCCCGCCCATCAGCTTAACAAGGCTCCCTTGACTCCGTGGGCTGTCCTGCCTTTCTGGTTTTTAGACTTTTTTCGCCTGGCCCTTTTGCCCCGGGGGGGGCGAGAGATTTCTTTGTAGTGCTGATTTGCTCTCCCAGGTTGCTTGGTTGGCCACAAAGGGCGTATGCGTTTTTTCCTGAATATATTCAGGAAAAAACGCATACGCCCTTTTTGGCCAACCGCATCATTGTCCACGTTCTGGCGCTTTTCATGTGCTATCGGGGCCATTCCGATGTACCCGTTGACATCCGTTTCCTGCAGTTCTGCCTTGCGTTCAGCGCCTCTTCGTAGCCTGACCTCAATATATTTTGGGGCGATAGTTATCGTTTAGAACTCTGCAGGTTTGGGAAGTGCAGTGACCCTGAGCTCCATTTCCCAAGTCGCTTTTTTGTGAGTGGGACGCAACACGGCTGGATGGCTTCACGCCCTATTGTCGATCCGGGGTGGCAGGCTGAACCGCTGGTGAATTCTTCTTCGTGATGGGAAATGAGAGTGACATGTGCCCGACCAAACACCTCCAGCGAGTCTCTCATTGGTTCCCCCTCTTGCAGTTCATCCTGCGGACAAATTGCAGACGGTACGAAAGAGGCATGGAAAGGCGCCGAGTCTCCAAGTGGGGAGATTGTTAGTAAGGGGGCCTGAATGGAGAACACGAGCACCAGGAGATGAAAACTGAGGTGAGTTTCAGAAAGCTTTCCCGATCCCACGGTGTAGCATCCGCTGGGTTTCCAATGAGTGCTTTCGCTGTCGGAAGATTGCGTTGAACCTGGAGAGTTGGGACCCATGGAATGGGGAGCACGCAGGATTCCTTTCAAGGGTCTGCATTTGCTTTCCCAACCTCACCAATCGTCTCAGCCCCAAGAGTGTCCAGCCTTATGTCTTCTGCCGCTGGGGCTGTAGATGTGGTCAATGCTGGTTGCATGCCAGTCCCTGAACGCATTTTGGAAGAATTTCTCTCTGTTTTGCCCTGCTTGTTTCTTCTTTATGTTGGAAATGTATCCTCAGAATGGGTCTGAGCTGATTTTCCCTGCTGGTTTTAGGCCGCTTGACACACACTTGATGCACTTACACAGAGATATCAAGACTTAGCTTTGAAGATGCTTACTAGTCGGATAGATACTTGTGCGATGAACAGGGTCTGGTGAGTCCAGTTGATTGAGCAAGGAGTAGGTCGTGTCCATTCCATATTCGGTTTTCGGAAGGGTATCTGTGCTCATTTCAAACTCGAGTTTTATGCGTCACCCCACCTCACCTTTCCCCTGAAGCAGCCATAAGTGTGTTTTCTAAAAGCGTGACTCTGTTCTGTTTGGGGATTCAGTGCATGGGGAGCGATTTTTACATTCCCTCGATAAGTGATATCATAAGTTTCTTTTTTTGTGGGACTTATTTCACTGAGGATGATCGTACCTAAATCCACTCAGGATGCTGCTACCAGCCTCATGACGTGGATTTCATGGCTGAGTGACACTCCATTGGACCTACGTAGCACCACTTGTCCACTTGTCCACTTGTCTTTGTCCACTTGTCCACTCGTCTTTGTCCACTTGGCTCTTTCCTGGGATATGAAACGTGTACCGGAGTGGAGGTTCTTGTCAAGACAGCAGCCCTCAACTTTGGGGTCCCTGTGTCTGGTTGATTTTTTCATTTTCCCAAGGTCAACGCCCATGTGTGGAAGTGCCCTATGCTCTGTGGTTCTGTGTTTTCCATGGTTTGGGAAAGAGGATACACTTGTGAAGATTGGCTGTTGGCCATTGACATCCCGCCCATCAGCTTAACAAGGCTCCCTTGACTCCGTGGCCTGTCCTGCCTTTCTGGTTTTTAGACTTTTTTCGCCTGGCCCTTTTGCCCCGGGGGTGGGGGGCGAGAGATTTCTTTGTAGTGCTGATTTGCTCTCCCAGGTTGCTTGGTTGGCCAAAAAGGGCGTATGCGTTTTTTCCTGAATATATTCAGGAAAAAACGCATACGCCCTTTTTGGCCAACCGCATCATTGTCCACGTTCTGGCGCTTTTCATGTGCTATCGGGGCCATTCCGATGTACCCGTTGACATCCGTTTCCTGCAGTTCTGCCTTGCGTTCAGCGCCTCTTCGTAGCCTGACCTCAATATATTTTGGGGCGATAGTTATCGTTTAGAACTCTGCAGGTTTGGGAAGTGCAGTGCCCCTGAGCTCCATTTCCCAAGTCGCTTTTTTGTGAGTGGGACGCAACACGGCTGGATGGCTTCACGCCCTATTGTCGATCCGGGGTGGCAGGCTGAACCGCTGGTGAATTCTTCTTCGTGATGGGAAATGAGAGTGACATGTGCCCGACCAAAGACCTCCAGCGAGTCTCTCATTGGTTCCCCCTCTTGCAGTTCATCCTGCGGACAAATTGCAGACGGTACGAAAGAGGCATGGAAAGGCGCCGAGTCTCCAAGTGGGGAGATTGTTAGTAAGGGGGCCTGAATGGAGAACACGAGCACCAGGAGATGAAAACTGAGGTGAGTTTCAGAAAGCTTTCCCGATCCCACGGTGTAGCATCCGCTGGGTTTCCAATGAGTGCTTTCGCTGTCGGAAGATTGCGTTGAACCTGGAGAGTTGGGACCCATGGAATGGGGAGCACGCAGGATTCCTTTCAAGGGTCTGCATTTGCTTTCCCAACCTCACCAATCGTCTCAGCCCCAAGAGTGTCCAGCCTTATGTCTTCTGCCGCTGGGGCTGTAGATGTGGTCAATGCTGGTTGCATGCCAGTCCCTGAACGCATTTTGGAAGAATTTCTCTCTGTTTTGCCCTGCTTGTTTCTTCTTTATGTTGGAAATGTATCCTCAGAATGGGTCTGAGCTGATTTTCCCTGCTGGTTTTAGGCCGCTTGACACACACTTGATGCACTTACACAGAGATATCAAGACTTAGCTTTGAAGATGCTTACTAGTCGGATAGATACTTGTGCGATGAACAGGGTCTGGTGAGTCCAGTTGATTGAGCAAGGAGTAGGTCGTGTCCATTCCATATTCGGTTTTCGGAAGGGTATCTGTGCTCATTTCAAACTCGAGTTTTATGCGTCACCCCACCTCACCTTTCCCCTGAAGCAGCCATAAGTGTGTTTTCTAAAAGCGTGACTCTGTTCTGTTTGGGGATTCAGTGCATGGGGAGCGATTTTTACATTCCCTCGATAAGTGATATCATAAGTTTCTTTTTTTGTGGGACTTATTTCACTGAGGATGATCGTACCTAAATCCACTCAGGATGCTGCTACCAGCCTCATGACGTGGATTTCATGGCTGAGTGACACTCCATTGGACCTACGTAGCACCACTTGTCCACTTGTCCACTTGTCTTTGTCCACTTGTCCACTCGTCTTTGTCCACTTGGCTCTTTCCTGGGATATGAAACGTGTACCGGAGTGGAGGTTCTTGTCAAGACAGCAGCCCTCAACTTTGGGGTCCCTGTGTCTGGTTGATTTTTTCATTTTCCCAAGGTCAACGCCCATGTGTGGAAGTGCCCTATGCTCTGTGGTTCTGTGTTTTCCATGGTTTGGGAAAGAGGATACACTTGTGAAGATTGGCTGTTGGCCATTGACATCCCGCCCATCAGCTTAAAAAGGCTCCCTTGACTCCGTGGCCTGTCCTGCCTTTCTGGTTTTTAGACTTTTTTCGCCTGGCCCTTTTGCCCCGGGGGTGGGGGGCGAGAGATTTCTTTGTAGTGCTGATTTGCTCTCCCAGGTTGCTTGGTTGGCCAAAAAGGGCGTATGCGTTTTTTCCTGAATATATTCAGGAAAAAACGCATACGCCCTTTTTGGCCAACCGCATCATTGTCCACGTTCTGGCGCTTTTCATGTGCTATCGGGGCCATTCCGATGTACCCGTTGACATCCGTTTCCTGCAGTTCTGCCTTGCGTTCAGCGCCTCTTCGTAGCCTGACCTCAATATATTTTGGGGCGATAGTTATCGTTTAGAACTCTGCAGGTTTGGGAAGTGCAGTGCCCCTGAGCTCCATTTCCCAAGTCGCTTTTTTGTGAGTGGGACGCAACACGGCTGGATGGCTTCACGCCCTATTGTCGATCCGGGGTGGCAGGCTGAACCGCTGGTGAATTCTTCTTCGTGATGGGAAATGAGAGTGACATGTGCCCGACCAAACACCTCCAGCGAGTCTCTCATTGGTTCCCCCTCTTGCAGTTCATCCTGCGGACAAATTGCAGACGGTACGAAAGAGGCATGGAAAGGCGCCGAGTCTCCAAGTGGGGAGATTGTTAGTAAGGGGGCCTGAATGGAGAACACGAGCACCAGGAGATGAAAACTGAGGTGAGTTTCAGAAAGCTTTCCCGATCCCACGGTGTAGCATCCGCTGGGTTTCCAATGAGTGCTTTCGCTGTCGGAAGATTGCGTTGAACCTGGAGAGTTGGGACCCATGGAATGGGGAGCACGCAGGATTCCTTTCAAGGGTCTGCATTTGCTTTCCCAACCTCACCAATCGTCTCAGCCCCAAGAGTGTCCAGCCTTATGTCTTCTGCCGCTGGGGCTGTAGATGTGGTCAATGCTGGTTGCATGCCAGTCCCTGAACGCATTTTGGAAGAATTTCTCTCTGTTTTGCCCTGCTTGTTTCTTCTTTATGTTGGAAATGTATCCTCAGAATGGGTCTGAGCTGATTTTCCCTGCTGGTTTTAGGCCGCTTGACACACACTTGATGCACTTACACAGAGATATCAAGACTTAGCTTTGAAGATGCTTACTAGTCGGATAGATACTTGTGCGATGAACAGGGTCTGGTGAGTCCAGTTGATTGAGCAAGGAGTAGGTCGTGTCCATTCCATATTCGGTTTTCGGAAGGGTATCTGTGCTCATTTCAAACTCGAGTTTTATGCGTCACCCCACCTCACCTTTCCCCTGAAGCAGCCATAAGTGTGTTTTCTAAAAGCGTGACTCTGTTCTGTTTGGGGATTCAGTGCATGGGGAGCGATTTTTACATTCCCTCGATAAGTGATATCATAAGTTTCTTTTTTTGTGGGACTTATTTCACTGAGGATGATCGTACCTAAATCCACTCAGGATGCTGCTACCAGCCTCATGACGTGGATTTCATGGCTGAGTGACACTCCATTGGACCTACGTAGCACCACTTGTCCACTTGTCCACTTGTCTTTGTCCACTTGTCCACTCGTCTTTGTCCACTTGGCTCTTTCCTGGGATATGAAACGTGTACCGGAGTGGAGGTTCTTGTCAAGACAGCAGCCCTCAACTTTGGGGTCCCTGTGTCTGGTTGATTTTTTCATTTTCCCAAGGTCAACGCCCATGTGTGGAAGTGCCCTATGCTCTGTGGTTCTGTGTTTTCCATGGTTTGGGAAAGAGGATACACTTGTGAAGATTGGCTGTTGGCCATTGACATCCCGCCCATCAGCTTAACAAGGCTCCCTTGACTCCGTGGCCTGTCCTGCCTTTCTGGTTTTTAGACTTTTTTCGCCTGGCCCTTTTGCCCCGGGGGGGGGGGGGGCGAGAGATTTCTTTGTAGTGCTGATTTGCTCTCCCAGGTTGCTTGGTTGGCCAAAAAGGGCGTATGCGTTTTTTCCTGAATATATTCAGGAAAAAACGCATACGCCCTTTTTGGCCAACCACATCATTGTCCACGTTCTGGCGCTTTTCATGTGCTATCGGGGCCATTCCGATGTAGCCGTTGACATCCGTTTCCTGCAATTCTGCCTTGCGTTCAACGCCTCTTCGTAGCCTGACCTCAATATATTTTGGGGCGATAGTTATCGTTTAGAACTCTGCAGGTTTGGGAAGTGCAGTGCCCCTGAGCTCCATTTCCCAAGTCGCTTTTTTGTGAGTGGGACGCAACACGGCTGGATGGCTTCACGTCCTATTGTCGATCCGGGGTGGCAGGCTGAACCGCTGGTGAATTCTTCTTCGTGATGGGAAATGAGAGTGACATGTGCCCGACCAAACACCTCCAGCGAGTCTCTCATTGGTTCCCCCTCTTGCAGTTCATCCTGCGGACAAATTGCAGACGGTACGAAAGAGGCATGGAAAGGCGCCGAGTCTCCAAGTGGGGAGATTGTTAGTAAGGGGGCCTGAATGGAGAACACGAGCACCAGGAGATGAAAACTGAGGTGAGTTTCAGAAAGCTTTCCCGATCCCACGGTGTAGCATCCGCTGGGTTTCCAATGAGTGCTTTCGCTGTCGGAAGATTGCGTTGAACCTGGAGAGTTGGGACCCATGGAATGGGGAGCACGCAGGATTCCTTTCAAGGGTCTGCATTTGCTTTCCCAACCTCACCAATCGTCTCAGCCCCAAGAGTGTCCAGCCTTATGTCTTCTGCCGCTGGGGCTGTAGATGTGGTCAATGCTGGTTGCATGCCAGTCCCTGAACGCATTTTGGAAGAATTTCTCTCTGTTTTGCCCTGCTTGTTTCTTCTTTATGTTGGAAATGTATCCTCAGAATGGGTCTGAGCTGATTTTCCCTGCTGGTTTTAGGCCGCTTTACACACACTTGATGCACTTACACAGAGATATCAAGACTTAGCTTTTAAGATGCTTACTAGTCGGATAGATACTTGTGCGATGAACAGGGTCTGGTGAGTCCAGTTGATTGAGCAAGGAGTAGGTCGTGTCCATTCCATATTCGGTTTTCGGAAGGGTATCTGTGCTCATTTCAAACTCGAGTTTTATGCGTCACCCCACCTCACCTTTCCCCTGAAGCAGGCATAAGTGTGTTTTCTAAAAGCGTGACTCTGTTCTGTTTGGGGATTCAGTGCATGGGGAGCGATTTTTACATTCCCTCGATAAGTGATATCATAAGTTTCTTTTTTGTGGGACTTATTTCACTGAGGATGATCGTACCTAAATCCACTCAGGATGCTGCTACCAGCCTCATGACGTGGATTTCATGGCTGAGTGACACTCCATTGGACCTACGTAGCACCACTTCTGCACTTGTCCACTTGTCCACTCGTCTTTGTCCACTTGGCTCTTTCCTGGGATATGAAACGTGTACCGGAGTGGAGGTTCTTGTCAAGACAGCAGCCCTCAACTTTGGGGTCCCTGTGTCTGGTTGATTTTTTCATTTTCCCAAGGTCAACGCCCATGTGTGGAAGTGCCCTATGCTCTGTGGTTCTGTGTTTTCCATGGTTTGGGAAGGGGGATACACTTGTGAAGATTGGCTGTTGGCCATTGACATCCCGCCCATCAGCTTAACAAGGCTCCCTTGACTCCGTGGGCTGTCCTGCCTTTCTGGTTTTTAGACTTTTTTCGCCTGGCCCTTTTGCCCCGGGGGGGGCGAGAGATTTCTTTGTAGTGCTGATTTGCTCTCCCAGGTTGCTTGGTTGGCCACAAAGGGCGTATGCGTTTTTTCCTGAATATATTCAGGAAAAAACGCATACGCCCTTTTTGGCCAACCGCATCATTGTCCACGTTCTGGCGCTTTTCATGTGCTATCGGGGCCATTCCGATGTACCCGTTGACATCCGTTTCCTGCAGTTCTGCCTTGCGTTCAGCGCCTCTTCGTAGCCTGACCTCAATATATTTTGGGGCGATAGTTATCGTTTAGAACTCTGCAGGTTTGGGAAGTGCAGTGCCCCTGAGCTCCATTTCCCAAGTCGCTTTTTTGTGAGTGGGACGCAACACGGCTGGATGGCTTCACGCCCTATTGTCGATCCGGGGTGGCAGGCTGAACCGCTGGTGAATTCTTCTTCGTGATGGGAAATGAGAGTGACATGTGCCCGACCAAACACCTCCAGCGAGTCTCTCATTGGTTCCCCCTCTTGCAGTTCATCCTGCGGACAAATTGCAGACGGTACGAAAGAGGCATGGAAAGGCGCCGAGTCTCCAAGTGGGGAGATTGTTAGTAAGGGGGCCTGAATGGAGAACACGAGCACCAGGAGATGAAAACTGAGGTGAGTTTCAGAAAGCTTTCGCGATCCCACGGTGTAGCATCCGCTGGGTTTCCAATGAGTGCTTTCGCTGTCGGAAGATTGCGTTGAACCTGGAGAGTTGGGACCCATGGAATGGGGAGCACGCAGGATTCCTTTCAAGGGTCTGCATTTGCTTTCCCAACCTCACCAATCGTCTCAGCCCCAAGAGTGTCCAGCCTTATGTCTTCTGCCGCTGGGGCTGTAGATGTGGTCAATGCTGGTTGCATGCCAGTCCCTGAACGCATTTTGGAAGAATTTCTCTCTGTTTTGCCCTGCTTGTTTCTTCTTTATGTTGGAAATGTATCCTCAGATTGGGTCTGAGCTGATTTTCCCTGCTGGTTTTAGGCCGCTTGACACACACTTGATGCACTTACACAGAGATATCAAGACTTAGCTTTGAAGATGCTTACTAGTCGGATAGATACTTGTGCGATGAACAGGGTCTGGTGAGTCCAGTTGATTGAGCAAGGAGTAGGTCGTGTCCATTCCATATTCGGTTTTCGGAAGGGTATCTGTGCTCATTTCAAACTCGAGTTTTATGCGTCACCCCACCTCACCTTTCCCCTGAAGCAGGCATAAGTGTGTTTTCTAAAAGCGTGACTCTGTTCTGTTTGGGGATTCAGTGCATGGGGAGCGATTTTTACATTCCCTCGATAAGTGATATCATAAGTTTCTTTTTTTGTGGGACTTATTTCACTGAGGATGATCGTACCTAAATCCACTCAGGATGCTGCTACCAGCCTCATGACGTGGATTTCATGGCTGAGTGACACTCCATTGGACCTACGTAGCACCACTTGTCCACTTGTCCACTTGTCTTTGTCCACTTGTCCACTCGTCTTTGTCCACTTGGCTCTTTCCTGGGATATGAAACGTGTACCGGAGTGGAGGTTCTTGTCAAGACAGCAGCCCTCAACTTTGGGGTCCCTGTGTCTGGTTGATTTTTTCATTTTCCCAAGGTCAACGCCCATGTGTGGAAGTGCCCTATGCTCTGTGGTTCTGTGTTTTCCATGTTTTGGGAAAGAGGATACACTTGTGAAGATTGGCTGTTGGCCATTGACATCCCGCCCATCAGCTTAACAAGGCTCCCTTGACTCCGTGGCCTGTCCTGCCTTTCTGGTTTTTAGACTTTTTTCGCCTGGCCCTTTTGCCCCGGGGGGGGGGGGAGAGATTTCTTTGTAGTGCTGATTTGCTCTCCCAGGTTGCTTGGTTGGCCAAAAAGGGCGTATGCGTTTTTTCCTGAATATATTCAGGAAAAAACGCATACGCCCTTTTTGGCCAACCACATCATTGTCCACGTTCTGGCGCTTTTCATGTGCTATCGGGGCCATTCCGATGTAGCCGTTGACATCCGTTTCCTGCAATTCTGCCTTGCGTTCAACGCCTCTTCGTAGCCTGACCTCAATATATTTTGGGGCGATAGTTATCGTTTAGAACTCTGCAGGTTTGGGAAGTGCAGTGCCCCTGAGCTCCATTTCCCAAGTCGCTTTTTTGTGAGTGGGACGCAACACGGCTGGATGGCTTCACGTCCTATTGTCGATCCGGGGTGGCAGGCTGAACCGCTGGTGAATTCTTCTTCGTGATGGGAAATGAGAGTGACATGTGCCCCACCAAACACCTCCAGCGAGTCTCTCATTGGTTCCCCCTCTTGCAGTTCATCCTGCGGACAAATTGCAGACGGTACGAAAGAGGCATGGAAAGGCGCCGAGTCTCCAAGTGGGGAGATTGTTAGTAAGGGGGCCTGAATGGAGAACACGAGCACCAGGAGATGAAAACTGAGGTGAGTTTCAGAAAGCTTTCCCGATCCCACGGTGTAGCATCCGCTGGGTTTCCAATGAGTGCTTTCGCTGTCGGAAGATTGCGTTGAACCTGGAGAGTTGGGACCCATGGAATGGGGAGCACGCAGGATTCCTTTCAAGGGTCTGCATTTGCTTTCCCAACCTCACCAATCGTCTCAGCCCCAAGAGTGTCCAGCCTTATGTCTTCTGCCGCTGGGGCTGTAGATGTGGTCAATGCTGGTTGCATGCCAGTCCCTGAACGCATTTTGGAAGAATTTCTCTCTGTTTTGCCCTGCTTGTTTCTTCTTTATGTTGGAAATGTATCCTCAGAATGGGTCTGAGCTGATTTTCCCTGCTGGTTTTAGGCCGCTTGACACACACTTGATGCACTTACACAGAGATATCAAGACTTAGCTTTGAAGATGCTTACTAGTCGGATAGATACTTGTGCGATGAACAGGGTCTGGTGAGTCCAGTTGATTGAGCAAGGAGTAGGTCGTGTCCATTCCATATTCGGTTTTCGGAAGGGTATCTGTGCTCATTTCAAACTCGAGTTTTATGCGTCACCCCACCTCACCTTTCCCCTGAAGCAGGCATAAGTGTGTTTTCTAAAAGCGTGACTCTGTTCTGTTTGGGGATTCAGTGCATGGGGAGCGATTTTTACATTCCCTCGATAAGTGATATCATAAGTTTCTTTTTTGTGGGACTTATTTCACTGAGGATGATCGTACCTAAATCCACTCAGGATGCTGCTACCAGCCTCATGACGTGGATTTCATGGCTGAGTGACACTCCATTGGACCTACGTAGCACCACTTCTGCACTTGTCCACTTGTCCACTCGTCTTTGTCCACTTGGCTCTTTCCTGGGATATGAAACGTGTACCGGAGTGGAGGTTCTTGTCAAGACAGCAGCCCTCAACTTTGGGGTCCCTGTGTCTGGTTGATTTTTTCATTTTCCCAAGGTCAACGCCCATGTGTGGAAGTGCCCTATGCTCTGTGCTTCTGTGTTTTACATGGTTTGGGAAGGGGGATACACTTGTGAAGATTGGCTGTTGGCCATTGACATCCCGCCCATCAGCTTAACAAGGCTCCCTTGACTCCGTGGGCTGTCCTGCCTTTCTGGTTTTTAGACTTTTTTCGCCTGGCCCTTTTGCCCCGGGGGGGGCGAGAGATTTCTTTGTAGTGCTGATTTGCTCTCCCAGGTTGCTTGGTTGGCCACAAAGGGCGTATGCGTTTTTTCCTGAATATATTCAGGAAAAAACGCATACGCCCTTTTTGGCCAACCGCATCATTGTCCACGTTCTGGCGCTTTTCATGTGCTATCGGGGCCATTCCGATGTACCCGTTGACATCCGTTTCCTGCAGTTCTGCCTTGCGTTCAGCGCCTCTTCGTAGCCTGACCTCAATATATTTTGGGGCGATAGTTATCGTTTAGAACTCTGCAGGTTTGGGAAGTGCAGTGCCCCTGAGCTCCATTTCCCAAGTCGCTTTTTTGTGAGTGGGACGCAACACGGCTGGATGGCTTCACGCCCTATTGTCGATCCGGGGTGGCAGGCTGAACCGCTGGTGAATTCTTCTTCGTGATGGGAAATGAGAGTGACATGTGCCCGACCAAACACCTCCAGCGAGTCTCTCATTGGTTCCCCCTCTTGCAGTTCATCCTGCGGACAAATTGCAGACGGTACGAAAGAGGCATGGAAAGGCGCCGAGTCTCCAAGTGGGGAGATTGTTAGTAAGGGGGCCTGAATGGAGAACACGAGCACCAGGAGATGAAAACTGAGGTGAGTTTCAGAAAGCTTTCCCGATCCCACGGTGTAGCATCCGCTGGGTTTCCAATGAGTGCTTTCGCTGTCGGAAGATTGCGTTGAACCTGGAGAGTTGGGACCCATGGAATGGGGAGCACGCAGGATTCCTTTCAAGGGTCTGCATTTGCTTTCCCAACCTCACCAATCGTCTCAGCCCCAAGAGTGTCCAGCCTTATGTCTTCTGCCGCTGGGGCTGTAGATGTGGTCAATGCTGGTTGCATGCCAGTCCCTGAACGCATTTTGGAAGAATTTCTCTCTGTTTTGCCCTGCTTGTTTCTTCTTTATGTTGGAAATGTATCCTCAGAATGGGTCTGAGCTGATTTTCCCTGCTGGTTTTAGGCCGCTTGACACACACTTGATGCACTTACACAGAGATATCAAGACTTAGCTTTGAAGATGCTTACTAGTCGGATAGATACTTGTGCGATGAACAGGGTCTGGTGAGTCCAGTTGATTGAGCAAGGAGTAGGTCGTGTCCATTCCATATTCGGTTTTCGGAAGGGTATCTGTGCTCATTTCAAACTCGAGTTTTATGCGTCACCCCACCTCACCTTTCCCCTGAAGCAGCCATAAGTGTGTTTTCTAAAAGCGTGACTCTGTTCTGTTTGGGGATTCAGTGCATGGGGAGCGATTTTTACATTCCCTCGATAAGTGATATCATAAGTTTCTTTTTTTGTGGGACTTATTTCACTGAGGATGATCGTACCTAAATCCACTCAGGATGCTGCTACCAGCCTCATGACGTGGATTTCATGGCTGAGTGACACTCCATTGGACCTACGTAGCACCACTTGTCCACTTGTCCACTTGTCTTTGTCCACTTGTCCACTCGTCTTTGTCCACTTGGCTCTTTCCTGGGATATGAAACGTGTACCGGAGTGGAGGTTCTTGTCAAGACAGCAGCCCTCAACTTTGGGGTCCCTGTGTCTGGTTGATTTTTTCATTTTCCCAAGGTCAACGCCCATGTGTGGAAGTGCCCTATGCTCTGTGGTTCTGTGTTTTCCATGGTTTGGGAAAGAGGATACACTTGTGAAGATTGGCTGTTGGCCATTGACATCCCGCCCATCAGCTTAACAAGGCTCCCTTGACTCCGTGGCCTGTCCTGCCTTTCTGGTTTTTAGACTTTTTTCGCCTGGCCCTTTTGCCCCGGGGGGGGGGGGGGGCGAGAGATTTCTTTGTAGTGCTGATTTGCTCTCCCAGGTTGCTTGGTTGGCCACAAAGGGCGTATGCGTTTTTTCCTGAATATATTCAGGAAAAAACGCATACGCCCTTTTTGGCCAACCGCATCATTGTCCACGTTCTGGCGCTTTTCATGTGCTATCGGGGCCATTCCGATGTACCCGTTGACATCCGTTTCCTGCAGTTCTGCCTTGCGTTCAGCGCCTCTTCGTAGCCTGACCTCAATATATTTTGGGGCGATAGTTATCGTTTAGAACTCTGCAGGTTTGGGAAGTGCAGTGCCCCTGAGCTCCATTTCCCAAGTCGCTTTTTTGTGAGTGGGACGCAACACGGCTGGATGGCTTCACGCCCTATTGTCGATCCGGGGTGGCAGGCTGAACCGCTGGTGAATTCTTCTTCGTGATGGGAAATGAGAGTGACATGTGCCCGACCAAACACCTCCAGCGAGTCTCTCATTGGTTCCCCCTCTTGCAGTTCATCCTGCGGACAAATTGCAGACGGTACGAAAGAGGCATGGAAAGGCGCCGAGTCTCCAAGTGGGGAGATTGTTAGTAAGGGGGCCTGAATGGAGAACACGAGCACCAGGAGATGAAAACTGAGGTGAGTTTCAGAAAGCTTTCGCGATCCCACGGTGTAGCATCCGCTGGGTTTCCAATGAGTGCTTTCGCTGTCGGAAGATTGCGTTGAACCTGGAGAGTTGGGACCCATGGAATGGGGAGCACGCAGGATTCCTTTCAAGGGTCTGCATTTGCTTTCCCAACCTCACCAATCGTCTCAGCCCCAAGAGTGTCCAGCCTTATGTCTTCTGCCGCTGGGGCTGTAGATGTGGTCAATGCTGGTTGCATGCCAGTCCCTGAACGCATTTTGGAAGAATTTCTCTCTGTTTTGCCCTGCTTGTTTCTTCTTTATGTTGGAAATGTATCCTCAGAATGGGTCTGAGCTGATTTTCCCTGCTGGTTTTAGGCCGCTTGACACACACTTGATGCACTTACACAGAGATATCAAGACTTAGCTTTTAAGATGCTTACTAGTCGGATAGATACTTGTGCGATGAACAGGGTCTGGTGAGTCCAGTTGATTGAGCAAGGAGTAGGTCGTGTCCATTCCATATTCGGTTTTCGGAAGGGTATCTGTGCTCATTTCAAACTCGAGTTTTATGCGTCACCCCACCTCACCTTTCCCCTGAAGCAGGCATAAGTGTGTTTTCTAAAAGCGTGACTCTGTTCTGTTTGGGGATTCAGTGCATGGGGAGCGATTTTTACATTCCCTCGATAAGTGATATCATAAGTTTCTTTTTTGTGGGACTTATTTCACTGAGGATGATCGTACCTAAATCCACTCAGGATGCTGCTACCAGCCTGATGACGTGGATTTCATGGCTGAGTGACACTCCATTGGACCTACGTAGCACCACTTCTGCACTTGTCCACTTGTCCACTCGTCTTTGTCCACTTGGCTCTTTCCTGGGATATGAAACGTGTACCGGAGTGGAGGTTCTTGTCAAGACAGCAGCCCTCAACTTTGGGGTCCCTGTGTCTGGTTGATTTTTTCATTTTCCCAAGGTCAACGCCCATGTGTGGAAGTGCCCTATGCTCTGTGGTTCTGTGTTTTCCATGGTTTGGGAAAGAGGATACACTTGTGAAGATTGGCTGTTGGCCATTGACATCCCGCCCATCAGCTTAACAAGGCTCCCTTGACTCCGTGGGCTGTCCTGCCTTTCTGGTTTTTAGACTTTTTTCGCCTGGCCCTTTTGCCCCGGGGGGGGGGGGCGAAAGATTTCTTTGTAGTGCTGATTTGCTCTCCCAGGTTGCTTGGTTGGCCAAAAAGGGCGTATGCGTTTTTTCCTGAATATATTCAGGAAAAAACGCATACGCCCTTTTTGTCCAACCGCATCATTGTCCACGTTCTGGCGCTTTTCATGTGCTATCGGGGCCATTCCGATGTACCCGTTGACATCCGTTTCCTGCAGTTCTGCCTTGCGTTCAGCGCCTCTTCGTAGCCTGACCTCAATATATTTTGGGGCGATAGTTATCGTTTAGAACTCTGCAGGTTTGGGAAGTGCAGTGCCCCTGAGCTCCATTTCCCAAGTCGCTTTTTTGTGAGTGGGACGCAACACGGCTGGATGGCTTCACGCCCTATTGTCGATCCGGGGTGGCAGGCTGAACCGCTGGTGAATTCTTCTTCGTGATGGGAAATGAGAGTGACATGTGCCCGACCAAACACCTCCAGCGAGTCTCTCATTGGTTCCCCCTCTTGCAGTTCATCCTGCGGACAAATTGCAGACGGTACGAAAGAGGCATGGAAAGGCGCCGAGTCTCCAAGTGGGGAGATTGTTAGTAAGGGGGCCTGAATGGAGAACACGAGCACCAGGAGATGAAAACTGAGGTGAGTTTCAGAAAGCTTTCCCGATCCCATGGTGTAGCATCCGCTGGGTTTCCAATGAGTGCTTTCGCTGTCGGAAGATTGCGTTGAACCTGGAGAGTTGGGACCCATGGAATGGGGAGCACGCAGGATTCCTTTCAAGGGTCTGCATTTGCTTTCCCAACCTCACCAATCGTCTCAGCCCCAAGAGTGTCCAGCCTTATGTCTCCTGCCGCTGGGGCTGTAGATGTGGTCAATCCTGGTTGCATGCCAGTCCCTGAACGCATTTTGGAAGAATTTCTCTCTGTTTTGCCCTGCTTGTTTCTTCTTTATGTTGGAAATGTATCCTCAGAATGGGTCTGAGCTGATTTTCCCTGCTGGTTGTAGGCCGCTTTACACACACTTGATGCACTTACACAGAGATATCAAGACTTAGCTTTTAAGATGCTTACTAGTCGGATAGATACTTGTGCGATGAACAGGGTCTGGTGAGTCCAGTTGATTGAGCAAGGAGTAGGTCGTGTCCATTCCATATTCGGTTTTCGGAAGGGTATCTGTGCTCATTTCAAACTCGAGTTTTATGCGTCACCCCACCTCACCTTTCCCCTGAAGCAGCCATAAGTGTGTTTTCTAAAAGCGTGACTCTGTTCTGTTTGGGGATTCAGTGCATGGGGAGCGATTTTTACATTCCCTCGATAAGTGATATCATAAGTTTCTTTTTTTGTGGGACTTATTTCACTGAGGATGATCGTACCTAAATCCACTCAGGATGCTGCTACCAGCCTCATGACGTGGATTTCATGGCTGAGTGACACTCCATTGGACCTACGTAGCACCACTTGTCCACTTGTCCACTTGTCCACTCGTCTTTGTCCACTTGGCTCTTTCCTGGGATATGAAACGTGTACCGGAGTGGAGGTTCTTGTCAAGACAGCAGCCCTCAACTTTGGGGTCCCTGTGTCTGGTTGATTTTTTCATTTTCCCAAGGTCAACGCCCATGTGTGGAAGTGCCCTATGCTCTGTGGTTCTGTGTTTTCCATGGTTTGGGAAAGAGGATACACTTGTGAAGATTGGCTGTTGGCCATTGACATCCCGCCCATCAGCTTAACAAGGCTCCCTTGACTCCGTGGCCTGTCCTGCCTTTCTGGTTTTTAGACTTTTTTCGCCTGGCCCTTTTGCCCCGGGGGTGGGGGGCGAGAGATTTCTTTGTAGTGCTGATTTGCTCTCCCAGGTTGCTTGGTTGGCCAAAAAGGGCGTATGCGTTTTTTCCTGAATATATTCAGGAAAAAACGCATACGCCCTTTTTGGCCAACCGCATCATTGTCCACGTTCTGGCGCTTTTCATGTGCTATCGGGGCCATTCCGATGTACCCGTTGACATCCGTTTCCTGCAGTTCTGCCTTGCGTTCAGCGCCTCTTCGTAGCCTGACCTCAATATATTTTGGGGCGATAGTTATCGTTTAGAACTCTGCAGGTTTGGGAAGTGCAGTGCCCCTGAGCTCCATTTCCCAAGTCGCTTTTTTGTGAGTGGGACGCAACACGGCTGGATGGCTTCACGCCCTATTGTCGATCCGGGGTGGCAGGCTGAACCGCTGGTGAATTCTTCTTCGTGATGGGAAATGAGAGTGACATGTGCCCGACCAAACACCTCCAGCGAGTCTCTCATTGGTTCCCCCTCTTGCAGTTCATCCTGCGGACAAATTGCAGACGGTACGAAAGAGGCATGGAAAGGCGCCGAGTCTCCAAGTGGGGAGATTGTTAGTAAGGGGGCCTGAATGGAGAACACGAGCACCAGGAGATGAAAACTGAGGTGAGTTTCAGAAAGCTTTCCCGATCCCACGGTGTAGCATCCGCTGGGTTTCCAATGAGTGCTTTCGCTGTCGGAAGATTGCGTTGAACCTGGAGAGTTGGGACCCATGGAATGGGGAGCACGCAGGATTCCTTTCAAGGGTCTGCATTTGCTTTCCCAACCTCACCAATCGTCTCAGCCCCAAGAGTGTCCAGCCTTATGTCTTCTGCCGCTGGGGCTGTAGATGTGGTCAATGCTGGTTGCATGCCAGTCCCTGAACGCATTTTGGAAGAATTTCTCTCTGTTTTGCCCTGCTTGTTTCTTCTTTATGTTGGAAATGTATCCTCAGAATGGGTCTGAGCTGATTTTCCCTGCTGGTTTTAGGCCGCTTGACACACACTTGATGCACTTACACAGAGATATCAAGACTTAGCTTTGAAGATGCTTACTAGTCGGATAGATACTTGTGCGATGAACAGGGTCTGGTGAGTCCAGTTGATTGAGCAAGGAGTAGGTCGTGTCCATTCCATATTCGGTTTTCGGAAGGGTATCTGTGCTCATTTCAAACTCGAGTTTTATGCGTCACCCCACCTCACCTTTCCCCTGAAGCAGCCATAAGTGTGTTTTCTAAAAGCGTGACTCTGTTCTGTTTGGGGATTCAGTGCATGGGGAGCGATTTTTACATTCCCTCGATAAGTGATATCATAAGTTTCTTTTTTTGTGGGACTTATTTCACTGAGGATGATCGTACCTAAATCCACTCAGGATGCTGCTACCAGCCTCATGACGTGGATTTCATGGCTGAGTGACACTCCATTGGACCTACGTAGCACCACTTGTCCACTTGTCCACTTGTCTTTGTCCACTTGTCCACTCGTCTTTGTCCACTTGGCTCTTTCCTGGGATATGAAACGTGTACCGGAGTGGAGGTTCTTGTCAAGACAGCAGCCCTCAACTTTGGGGTCCCTGTGTCTGGTTGATTTTTTCATTTTCCCAAGGTCAACGCCCATGTGTGGAAGTGCCCTATGCTCTGTGGTTCTGTGTTTTCCATGGTTTGGGAAAGAGGATACACTTGTGAAGATTGGCTGTTGGCCATTGACATCCCGCCCATCAGCTTAACAAGGCTCCCTTGACTCCGTGGCCTGTCCTGCCTTTCTGGTTTTTAGACTTTTTTCGCCTGGCCCTTTTGCCCCGGGGGTGGGGGGCGAGAGATTTCTTTGTAGTGCTGATTTGCTCTCCCAGGTTGCTTGGTTGGCCAAAAAGGGCGTATGCGTTTTTTCCTGAATATATTCAGGAAAAAACGCATACGCCCTTTTTGGCCAACCGCATCATTGTCCACGTTCTGGCGCTTTTCATGTGCTATCGGGGCCATTCCGATGTACCCGTTGACATCCGTTTCCTGCAGTTCTGCCTTGCGTTCAGCGCCTCTTCGTAGCCTGACCTCAATATATTTTGGGGCGATAGTTATCGTTTAGAACTCTGCAGGTTTGGGAAGTGCAGTGCCCCTGAGCTCCATTTCCCAAGTCGCTTTTTTGTGAGTGGGACGCAACACGGCTGGATGGCTTCACGCCCTATTGTCGATCCGGGGTGGCAGGCTGAACCGCTGGTGAATTCTTCTTCGTGATGGGAAATGAGAGTGACATGTGCCCGACCAAACACCTCCAGCGAGTCTCTCATTGGTTCCCCCTCTTGCAGTTCATCCTGCGGACAAATTGCAGACGGTACGAAAGAGGCATGGAAAGGCGCCGAGTCTCCAAGTGGGGAGATTGTTAGTAAGGGGGCCTGAATGGAGAACACGAGCACCAGGAGATGAAAACTGAGGTGAGTTTCAGAAAGCTTTCCCGATCCCACGGTGTAGCATCCGCTGGGTTTCCAATGAGTGCTTTCGCTGTCGGAAGATTGCGTTGAACCTGGAGAGTTGGGACCCATGGAATGGGGAGCACGCAGGATTCCTTTCAAGGGTCTGCATTTGCTTTCCCAACCTCACCAATCGTCTCAGCCCCAAGAGTGTCCAGCCTTATGTCTTCTGCCGCTGGGGCTGTAGATGTGGTCAATGCTGGTTGCATGCCAGTCCCTGAACGCATTTTGGAAGAATTTCTCTCTGTTTTGCCCTGCTTGTTTCTTCTTTATGTTGGAAATGTATCCTCAGAATGGGTCTGAGCTGATTTTCCCTGCTGGTTTTAGGCCGCTTGACACACACTTGATGCACTTACACAGAGATATCAAGACTTAGCTTTGAAGATGCTTACTAGTCGGATAGATACTTGTGCGATGAACAGGGTCTGGTGAGTCCAGTTGATTGAGCAAGGAGTAGGTCGTGTCCATTCCATATTCGGTTTTCGGAAGGGTATCTGTGCTCATTTCAAACTCGAGTTTTATGCGTCACCCCACCTCACCTTTCCCCTGAAGCAGCCATAAGTGTGTTTTCTAAAAGCGTGACTCTGTTCTGTTTGGGGATTCAGTGCATGGGGAGCGATTTTTACATTCCCTCGATAAGTGATATCATAAGTTTCTTTTTTTGTGGGACTTATTTCACTGAGGATGATCGTACCTAAATCCACTCAGGATGCTGCTACCAGCCTCATGACGTGGATTTCATGGCTGAGTGACACTCCATTGGACCTACGTAGCACCACTTGTCCACTTGTCCACTTGTCTTTGTCCACTTGTCCACTCGTCTTTGTCCACTTGGCTCTTTCCTGGGATATGAAACGTGTACCGGAGTGGAGGTTCTTGTCAAGACAGCAGCCCTCAACTTTGGGGTCCCTGTGTCTGGTTGATTTTTTCATTTTCCCAAGGTCAACGCCCATGTGTGGAAGTGCCCTATGCTCTGTGGTTCTGTGTTTTCCATGGTTTGGGAAAGAGGATACACTTGTGAAGATTGGCTGTTGGCCATTGACATCCCGCCCATCAGCTTAACAAGGCTCCCTTGACTCCGTGGCCTGTCCTGCCTTTCTGGTTTTTAGACTTTTTTCGCCTGGCCCTTTTGCCCCGGGGGTGGGGGGCGAGAGATTTCTTTGTAGTGCTGATTTGCTCTCCCAGGTTGCTTGGTTGGCCAAAAAGGGCGTATGCGTTTTTTCCTGAATATATTCAGGAAAAAACGCATACGCCCTTTTTGGCCAACCGCATCATTGTCCACGTTCTGGCGCTTTTCATGTGCTATCGGGGCCATTCCGATGTACCCGTTGACATCCGTTTCCTGCAGTTCTGCCTTGCGTTCAGCGCCTCTTCGTAGCCTGACCTCAATATATTTTGGGGCGATAGTTATCGTTTAGAACTCTGCAGGTTTGGGAAGTGCAGTGCCCCTGAGCTCCATTTCCCAAGTCGCTTTTTTGTGAGTGGGACGCAACACGGCTGGATGGCTTCACGCCCTATTGTCGATCCGGGGTGGCAGGCTGAACCGCTGGTGAATTCTTCTTCGTGATGGGAAATGAGAGTGACATGTGCCCGACCAAACACCTCCAGCGAGTCTCTCATTGGTTCCCCCTCTTGCAGTTCATCCTGCGGACAAATTGCAGACGGTACGAAAGAGGCATGGAAAGGCGCCGAGTCTCCAAGTGGGGAGATTGTTAGTAAGGGGGCCTGAATGGAGAACACGAGCACCAGGAGATGAAAACTGAGGTGAGTTTCAGAAAGCTTTCCCGATCCCACGGTGTAGCATCCGCTGGGTTTCCAATGAGTGCTTTCGCTGTCGGAAGATTGCGTTGAACCTGGAGAGTTGGGACCCATGGAATGGGGAGCACGCAGGATTCCTTTCAAGGGTCTGCATTTGCTTTCCCAACCTCACCAATCGTCTCAGCCCCAAGAGTGTCCAGCCTTATGTCTTCTGCCGCTGGGGCTGTAGATGTGGTCAATGCTGGTTGCATGCCAGTCCCTGAACGCATTTTGGAAGAATTTCTCTCTGTTTTGCCCTGCTTGTTTCTTCTTTATGTTGGAAATGTATCCTCAGAATGGGTCTGAGCTGATTTTCCCTGCTGGTTTTAGGCCGCTTGACACACACTTGATGCACTTACACAGAGATATCAAGACTTAGCTTTGAAGATGCTTACTAGTCGGATAGATACTTGTGCGATGAACAGGGTCTGGTGAGTCCAGTTGATTGAGCAAGGAGTAGGTCGTGTCCATTCCATATTCGGTTTTCGGAAGGGTATCTGTGCTCATTTCAAACTCGAGTTTTATGCGTCACCCCACCTCACCTTTCCCCTGAAGCAGCCATAAGTGTGTTTTCTAAAAGCGTGACTCTGTTCTGTTTGGGGATTCAGTGCATGGGGAGCGATTTTTACATTCCCTCGATAAGTGATATCATAAGTTTCTTTTTTTGTGGGACTTATTTCACTGAGGATGATCGTACCTAAATCCACTCAGGATGCTGCTACCAGCCTCATGACGTGGATTTCATGGCTGAGTGACACTCCATTGGACCTACGTAGCACCACTTGTCCACTTGTCCACTTGTCTTTGTCCACTTGTCCACTCGTCTTTGTCCACTTGGCTCTTTCCTGGGATATGAAACGTGTACCGGAGTGGAGGTTCTTGTCAAGACAGCAGCCCTCAACTTTGGGGTCCCTGTGTCTGGTTGATTTTTTCATTTTCCCAAGGTCAACGCCCATGTGTGGAAGTGCCCTATGCTCTGTGGTTCTGTGTTTTCCATGGTTTGGGAAAGAGGATACACTTGTGAAGATTGGCTGTTGGCCATTGACATCCCGCCCATCAGCTTAACAAGGCTCCCTTGACTCCGTGGCCTGTCCTGCCTTTCTGGTTTTTAGACTTTTTTCGCCTGGCCCTTTTGCCCCGGGGGTGGGGGGCGAGAGATTTCTTTGTAGTGCTGATTTGCTCTCCCAGGTTGCTTGGTTGGCCAAAAAGGGCGTATGCGTTTTTTCCTGAATATATTCAGGAAAAAACGCATACGCCCTTTTTGGCCAACCGCATCATTGTCCACGTTCTGGCGCTTTTCATGTGCTATCGGGGCCATTCCGATGTACCCGTTGACATCCGTTTCCTGCAGTTCTGCCTTGCGTTCAGCGCCTCTTCGTAGCCTGACCTCAATATATTTTGGGGCGATAGTTATCGTTTAGAACTCTGCAGGTTTGGGAAGTGCAGTGCCCCTGAGCTCCATTTCCCAAGTCGCTTTTTTGTGAGTGGGACGCAACACGGCTGGATGGCTTCACGCCCTATTGTCGATCCGGGGTGGCAGGCTGAACCGCTGGTGAATTCTTCTTCGTGATGGGAAATGAGAGTGACATGTGCCCGACCAAACACCTCCAGCGAGTCTCTCATTGGTTCCCCCTCTTGCAGTTCATCCTGCGGACAAATTGCAGACGGTACGAAAGAGGCATGGAAAGGCGCCGAGTCTCCAAGTGGGGAGATTGTTAGTAAGGGGGCCTGAATGGAGAACACGAGCACCAGGAGATGAAAACTGAGGTGAGTTTCAGAAAGCTTTCCCGATCCCACGGTGTAGCATCCGCTGGGTTTCCAATGAGTGCTTTCGCTGTCGGAAGATTGCGTTGAACCTGGAGAGTTGGGACCCATGGAATGGGGAGCACGCAGGATTCCTTTCAAGGGTCTGCATTTGCTTTCCCAACCTCACCAATCGTCTCAGCCCCAAGAGTGTCCAGCCTTATGTCTTCTGCCGCTGGGGCTGTAGATGTGGTCAATGCTGGTTGCATGCCAGTCCCTGAACGCATTTTGGAAGAATTTCTCTCTGTTTTGCCCTGCTTGTTTCTTCTTTATGTTGGAAATGTATCCTCAGAATGGGTCTGAGCTGATTTTCCCTGCTGGTTTTAGGCCGCTTGACACACACTTGATGCACTTACACAGAGATATCAAGACTTAGCTTTTAAGATGCTTACTAGTCGGATAGATACTTGTGCGATGAACAGGGTCTGGTGAGTCCAGTTGATTGAGCAAGGAGTAGGTCGTGTCCATTCCATATTCGGTTTTCGGAAGGGTATCTGTGCTCATTTCAAACTCGAGTTTTATGCGTCACCCCACCTCACCTTTCCCCTGAAGCAGGCATAAGTGTGTTTTCTAAAAGCGTGACTCTGTTCTGTTTGGGGATTCAGTGCATGGGGAGCGATTTTTACATTCCCTCGATAAGTGATATCATAAGTTTCTTTTTTTGTGGGACTTATTTCACTGAGGATGATCGTACCTAAATCCACTCAGGATGCTGCTACCAGCCTCATGACGTGGATTTCATGGCTGAGTGACACTCCATTGGACCTACGTAGCACCACTTGTCCACTTGTCCACTTGTCTTTGTCCACTTGTCCACTCGTCTTTGTCCACTTGGCTCTTTCCTGGGATATGAAACGTGTACCGGAGTGGAGGTTCTTGTCAAGACAGCAGCCCTCAACTTTGGGGTCCCTGTGTCTGGTTGATTTTTTCATTTTCCCAAGGTCAACGCCCATGTGTGGAAGTGCCCTATGCTCTGTGGTTCTGTGTTTTCCATGGTTTGGGAAGGGGGATACACTTGTGAAGATTGGCTGTTGGCCATTGACATCCCGCCCATCAGCTTAACAAGGCTCCCTTGACTCCGTGGGCTGTCCTGCCTTTCTGGTTTTTAGACTTTTTTCGCCTGGCCCTTTTGCCCCGGGGGGGGCGAGAGATTTCTTTGTAGTGCTGATTTGCTCTCCCAGGTTGCTTGGTTGGCCACAAAGGGCGTATGCGTTTTTTCCTGAATATATTCAGGAAAAAACGCATACGCCCTTTTTGGCCAACCGCATCATTGTCCACGTTCTGGCGCTTTTCATGTGCTATCGGGGCCATTCCGATGTACCCGTTGACATCCGTTTCCTGCAGTTCTGCCTTGCGTTCAGCGCCTCTTCGTAGCCTGACCTCAATATATTTTGGGGCGATAGTTATCGTTTAGAACTCTGCAGGTTTGGGAAGTGCAGTGCCCCTGAGCTCCATTTCCCAAGTCGCTTTTTTGTGAGTGGGACGCAACACGGCTGGATGGCTTCACGCCCTATTGTCGATCCGGGGTGGCAGGCTGAACCGCTGGTGAATTCTTCTTCGTGATGGGAAATGAGAGTGACATGTGCCCGACCAAACACCTCCAGCGAGTCTCTCATTGGTTCCCCCTCTTGCAGTTCATCCTGCGGACAAATTGCAGACGGTACGAAAGAGGCATGGAAAGGCGCCGAGTCTCCAAGTGGGGAGATTGTTAGTAAGGGGGCCTGAATGGAGAACACGAGCACCAGGAGATGAAAACTGAGGTGAGTTTCAGAAAGCTTTCGCGATCCCACGGTGTAGCATCCGCTGGGTTTCCAATGAGTGCTTTCGCTGTCGGAAGATTGCGTTGAACCTGGAGAGTTGGGACCCATGGAATGGGGAGCACGCAGGATTCCTTTCAAGGGTCTGCATTTGCTTTCCCAACCTCACCAATCGTCTCAGCCCCAAGAGTGTCCAGCCTTATGTCTTCTGCCGCTGGGGCTGTAGATGTGGTCAATGCTGGTTGCATGCCAGTCCCTGAACGCATTTTGGAAGAATTTCTCTCTGTTTTGCCCTGCTTGTTTCTTCTTTATGTTGGAAATGTATCCTCAGATTGGGTCTGAGCTGATTTTCCCTGCTGGTTTTAGGCCGCTTGACACACACTTGATGCACTTACACAGAGATATCAAGACTTAGCTTTGAAGATGCTTACTAGTCGGATAGATACTTGTGCGATGAACAGGGTCTGGTGAGTCCAGTTGATTGAGCAAGGAGTAGGTCGTGTCCATTCCATATTCGGTTTTCGGAAGGGTATCTGTGCTCATTTCAAACTCGAGTTTTATGCGTCACCCCACCTCACCTTTCCCCTGAAGCAGGCATAAGTGTGTTTTCTAAAAGCGTGACTCTGTTCTGTTTGGGGATTCAGTGCATGGGGAGCGATTTTTACATTCCCTCGATAAGTGATATCATAAGTTTCTTTTTTTGTGGGACTTATTTCACTGAGGATGATCGTACCTAAATCCACTCAGGATGCTGCTACCAGCCTCATGACGTGGATTTCATGGCTGAGTGACACTCCATTGGACCTACGTAGCACCACTTGTCCACTTGTCCACTTGTCTTTGTCCACTTGTCCACTCGTCTTTGTCCACTTGGCTCTTTCCTGGGATATGAAACGTGTACCGGAGTGGAGGTTCTTGTCAAGACAGCAGCCCTCAACTTTGGGGTCCCTGTGTCTGGTTGATTTTTTCATTTTCCCAAGGTCAACGCCCATGTGTGGAAGTGCCCTATGCTCTGTGGTTCTGTGTTTTCCATGTTTTGGGAAAGAGGATACACTTGTGAAGATTGGCTGTTGGCCATTGACATCCCGCCCATCAGCTTAACAAGGCTCCCTTGACTCCGTGGGCTGTCCTGCCTTTCTGGTTTTTAGACTTTTTTCGCCTGGCCCTTTTGCCCCGGGGGGGGGGGGGAGAGATTTCTTTGTAGTGCTGATTTGCTCTCCCAGGTTGCTTGGTTGGCCAAAAAGGGCGTATGCGTTTTTTCCTGAATATATTCAGGAAAAAACGCATACGCCCTTTTTGGCCAACCACATCATTGTCCACGTTCTGGCGCTTTTCATGTGCTATCGGGGCCATTCCGATGTAGCCGTTGACATCCGTTTCCTGCAATTCTGCCTTGCGTTCAACGCCTCTTCGTAGCCTGACCTCAATATATTTTGGGGCGATAGTTATCGTTTAGAACTCTGCAGGTTTGGGAAGTGCAGTGCCCCTGAGCTCCATTTCCCAAGTCGCTTTTTTGTGAGTGGGACGCAACACGGCTGGATGGCTTCACGTCCTATTGTCGATCCGGGGTGGCAGGCTGAACCGCTGGTGAATTCTTCTTCGTGATGGGAAATGAGAGTGACATGTGCCCCACCAAACACCTCCAGCGAGTCTCTCATTGGTTCCCCCTCTTGCAGTTCATCCTGCGGACAAATTGCAGACGGTACGAAAGAGGCATGGAAAGGCGCCGAGTCTCCAAGTGGGGAGATTGTTAGTAAGGGGGCCTGAATGGAGAACACGAGCACCAGGAGATGAAAACTGAGGTGAGTTTCAGAAAGCTTTCCCGATCCCACGGTGTAGCATCCGCTGGGTTTCCAATGAGTGCTTTCGCTGTCGGAAGATTGCGTTGAACCTGGAGAGTTGGGACCCATGGAATGGGGAGCACGCAGGATTCCTTTCAAGGGTCTGCATTTGCTTTCCCAACCTCACCAATCGTCTCAGCCCCAAGAGTGTCCAGCCTTATGTCTTCTGCCGCTGGGGCTGTAGATGTGGTCAATGCTGGTTGCATGCCAGTCCCTGAACGCATTTTGGAAGAATTTCTCTCTGTTTTGCCCTGCTTGTTTCTTCTTTATGTTGGAAATGTATCCTCAGAATGGGTCTGAGCTGATTTTCCCTGCTGGTTTTAGGCCGCTTGACACACACTTGATGCACTTACACAGAGATATCAAGACTTAGCTTTGAAGATGCTTACTAGTCGGATAGATACTTGTGCGATGAACAGGGTCTGGTGAGTCCAGTTGATTGAGCAAGGAGTAGGTCGTGTCCATTCCATATTCGGTTTTCGGAAGGGTATCTGTGCTCATTTCAAACTCGAGTTTTATGCGTCACCCCACCTCACCTTTCCCCTGAAGCAGGCATAAGTGTGTTTTCTAAAAGCGTGACTCTGTTCTGTTTGGGGATTCAGTGCATGGGGAGCGATTTTTACATTCCCTCGATAAGTGATATCATAAGTTTCTTTTTTGTGGGACTTATTTCACTGAGGATGATCGTACCTAAATCCACTCAGGATGCTGCTACCAGCCTCATGACGTGGATTTCATGGCTGAGTGACACTCCATTGGACCTACGTAGCACCACTTCTGCACTTGTCCACTTGTCCACTCGTCTTTGTCCACTTGGCTCTTTCCTGGGATATGAAACGTGTACCGGAGTGGAGGTTCTTGTCAAGACAGCAGCCCTCAACTTTGGGGTCCCTGTGTCTGGTTGATTTTTTCATTTTCCCAAGGTCAACGCCCATGTGTGGAAGTGCCCTATGCTCTGTGCTTCTGTGTTTTACATGGTTTGGGAAGGGGGATACACTTGTGAAGATTGGCTGTTGGCCATTGACATCCCGCCCATCAGCTTAACAAGGCTCCCTTGACTCCGTGGGCTGTCCTGCCTTTCTGGTTTTTAGACTTTTTTCGCCTGGCCCTTTTGCCCCGGGGGGGGCGAGAGATTTCTTTGTAGTGCTGATTTGCTCTCCCAGGTTGCTTGGTTGGCCACAAAGGGCGTATGCGTTTTTTCCTGAATATATTCAGGAAAAAACGCATACGCCCTTTTTGGCCAACCGCATCATTGTCCACGTTCTGGCGCTTTTCATGTGCTATCGGGGCCATTCCGATGTACCCGTTGACATCCGTTTCCTGCAGTTCTGCCTTGCGTTCAGCGCCTCTTCGTAGCCTGACCTCAATATATTTTGGGGCGATAGTTATCGTTTAGAACTCTGCAGGTTTGGGAAGTGCAGTGACCCTGAGCTCCATTTCCCAAGTCGCTTTTTTGTGAGTGGGACGCAACACGGCTGGATGGCTTCACGCCCTATTGTCGATCCGGGGTGGCAGGCTGAACCGCTGGTGAATTCTTCTTCGTGATGGGAAATGAGAGTGACATGTGCCCGACCAAACACCTCCAGCGAGTCTCTCATTGGTTCCCCCTCTTGCAGTTCATCCTGCGGACAAATTGCAGACGGTACGAAAGAGGCATGGAAAGGCGCCGAGTCTCCAAGTGGGGAGATTGTTAGTAAGGGGGCCTGAATGGAGAACACGAGCACCAGGAGATGAAAACTGAGGTGAGTTTCAGAAAGCTTTCCCGATCCCACGGTGTAGCATCCGCTGGGTTTCCAATGAGTGCTTTCGCTGTCGGAAGATTGCGTTGAACCTGGAGAGTTGGGACCCATGGAATGGGGAGCACGCAGGATTCCTTTCAAGGGTCTGCATTTGCTTTCCCAACCTCACCAATCGTCTCAGCCCCAAGAGTGTCCAGCCTTATGTCTTCTGCCGCTGGGGCTGTAGATGTGGTCAATGCTGGTTGCATGCCAGTCCCTGAACGCATTTTGGAAGAATTTCTCTCTGTTTTGCCCTGCTTGTTTCTTCTTTATGTTGGAAATGTATCCTCAGAATGGGTCTGAGCTGATTTTCCCTGCTGGTTTTAGGCCGCTTTACACACACTTGATGCACTTACACAGAGATATCAAGACTTAGCTTTGAAGATGCTTACTAGTCGGATAGATACTTGTGCGATGAACAGGGTCTGGTGAGTCCAGTTGATTGAGCAAGGAGTAGGTCGTGTCCATTCCATATTCGGTTTTCGGAAGGGTATCTGTGCTCATTTCAAACTCGAGTTTTATGCGTCACCCCACCTCACCTTTCCCCTGAAGCAGGCATAAGTGTGTTTTCTAAAAGCGTGACTCTGTTCTGTTTGGGGATTCAGTGCATGGGGAGCGATTTTTACATTCCCTCGATAAGTGATATCATAAGTTTCTTTTTTTGTGGGACTTATTTCACTGAGGATGATCGTACCTAAATCCACTCAGGATGCTGCTACCAGCCTCATGACGTGGATTTCATGGCTGAGTGACACTCCATTGGACCTACGTAGCACCACTTGTCCACTTGTCCACTTGTCTTTGTCCACTTGTCCACTCGTCTTTGTCCACTTGGCTCTTTCCTGGGATATGAAACGTGTACCGGAGTGGAGGTTCTTGTCAAGACAGCAGCCCTCAACTTTGGGGTCCCTGTGTCTGGTTGATTTTTTCATTTTCCCAAGGTCAACGCCCATGTGTGGAAGTGCCCTATGCTCTGTGGTTCTGTGTTTTACATGGTTTGGGAAAGAGGATACACTTGTGAAGATTGGCTGTTGGCCATTGACATCCCGCCCATCAGCTTAACAAGGCTCCCTTGACTCCGTGGCCTGTCCTGCCTTTCTGGTTTTTAGACTTTTTTCGCCTGGCCCTTTTGCCCCGGGGGGGGGGGGGGGCGAGAGATTTCTTTGTAGTGCTGATTTGCTCTCCCAGGTTGCTTGGTTGGCCACAAAGGGCGTATGCGTTTTTTCCTGAATATATTCAGGAAAAAACGCATACGCCCTTTGTGGCCAACCGCATCATTGTCCACGTTCTGGCGCTTTTCATGTGCTATCGGGGCCATTCCGATGTACCCGTTGACATCCGTTTCCTGCAGTTCTGCCTTGCGTTCAGCGCCTCTTCGTAGCCTGACCTCAATATATTTTGGGGCGATAGTTATCGTTTAGAACTCTGCAGGTTTGGGAAGTGCAGTGCCCCTGAGCTCCATTTCCCAAGTCGCTTTTTTGTGAGTGGGACGCAACACGGCTGGATGGCTTCACGCCCTATTGTCGATCCGGGGTGGCAGGCTGAACCGCTGGTGAATTCTTCTTCGTGATGGGAAATGAGAGTGACATGTGCCCGACCAAACACCTCCAGCGAGTCTCTCATTGGTTCCCCCTCTTGCAGTTCATCCTGCGGACAAATTGCAGACGGTACGAAAGAGGCATGGAAAGGCGCCGAGTCTCCAAGTGGGGAGATTGTTAGTAAGGGGGCCTGAATGGAGAACACGAGCACCAGGAGATGAAAACTGAGGTGAGTTTCAGAAAGCTTTCGCGATCCCACGGTGTAGCATCCGCTGGGTTTCCAATGAGTGCTTTCGCTGTCGGAAGATTGCGTTGAACCTGGAGAGTTGGGACCCATGGAATGGGGAGCACGCAGGATTCCTTTCAAGGGTCTGCATTTGCTTTCCCAACCTCACCAATCGTCTCAGCCCCAAGAGTGTCCAGCCTTATGTCTTCTGCCGCTGGGGCTGTAGATGTGGTCAATGCTGGTTGCATGCCAGTCCCTGAACGCATTTTGGAAGAATTTCTCTCTGTTTTGCCCTGCTTGTTTCTTCTTTATGTTGGAAATGTATCCTCAGAATGGGTCTGAGCTGATTTTCCCTGCTGGTTTTAGGCCGCTTGACACACACTTGATGCACTTACACAGAGATATCAAGACTTAGCTTTTAAGATGCTTACTAGTCGGATAGATACTTGTGCGATGAACAGGGTCTGGTGAGTCCAGTTGATTGAGCAAGGAGTAGGTCGTGTCCATTCCATATTCGGTTTTCGGAAGGGTATCTGTGCTCATTTCAAACTCGAGTTTTATGCGTCACCCCACCTCACCTTTCCCCTGAAGCAGGCATAAGTGTGTTTTCTAAAAGCGTGACTCTGTTCTGTTTGGGGATTCAGTGCATGGGGAGCGATTTTTACATTCCCTCGATAAGTGATATCATAAGTTTCTTTTTTGTGGGACTTATTTCACTGAGGATGATCGTACCTAAATCCACTCAGGATGCTGCTACCAGCCTGATGACGTGGATTTCATGGCTGAGTGACACTCCATTGGACCTACGTAGCACCACTTCTGCACTTGTCCACTTGTCCACTCGTCTTTGTCCACTTGGCTCTTTCCTGGGATATGAAACGTGTACCGGAGTGGAGGTTCTTGTCAAGACAGCAGCCCTCAACTTTGGGGTCCCTGTGTCTGGTTGATTTTTTCATTTTCCCAAGGTCAACGCCCATGTGTGGAAGTGCCCTATGCTCTGTGGTTCTGTGTTTTCCATGGTTTGGGAAAGAGGATACACTTGTGAAGATTGGCTGTTGGCCATTGACATCCCGCCCATCAGCTTAACAAGGCTCCCTTGACTCCGTGGGCTGTCCTGCCTTTCTGGTTTTTAGACTTTTTTCGCCTGGCCCTTTTGCCCCGGGGGGGGGGGGCGAAAGATTTCTTTGTAGTGCTGATTTGCTCTCCCAGGTTGCTTGGTTGGCCAAAAAGGGCGTATGCGTTTTTTCCTGAATATATTCAGGAAAAAACGCATACGCCCTTTTTGTCCAACCGCATCATTGTCCACGTTCTGGCGCTTTTCATGTGCTATCGGGGCCATTCCGATGTACCCGTTGACATCCGTTTCCTGCAGTTCTGCCTTGCGTTCAGCGCCTCTTCGTAGCCTGACCTCAATATATTTTGGGGCGATAGTTATCGTTTAGAACTCTGCAGGTTTGGGAAGTGCAGTGCCCCTGAGCTCCATTTCCCAAGTCGCTTTTTTGTGAGTGGGACGCAACACGGCTGGATGGCTTCACGCCCTATTGTCGATCCGGGGTGGCAGGCTGAACCGCTGGTGAATTCTTCTTCGTGATGGGAAATGAGAGTGACATGTGCCCGACCAAACACCTCCAGCGAGTCTCTCATTGGTTCCCCCTCTTGCAGTTCATCCTGCGGACAAATTGCAGACGGTACGAAAGAGGCATGGAAAGGCGCCGAGTCTCCAAGTGGGGAGATTGTTAGTAAGGGGGCCTGAATGGAGAACACGAGCACCAGGAGATGAAAACTGAGGTGAGTTTCAGAAAGCTTTCCCGATCCCATGGTGTAGCATCCGCTGGGTTTCCAATGAGTGCTTTCGCTGTCGGAAGATTGCGTTGAACCTGGAGAGTTGGGACCCATGGAATGGGGAGCACGCAGGATTCCTTTCAAGGGTCTGCATTTGCTTTCCCAACCTCACCAATCGTCTCAGCCCCAAGAGTGTCCAGCCTTATGTCTCCTGCCGCTGGGGCTGTAGATGTGGTCAATCCTGGTTGCATGCCAGTCCCTGAACGCATTTTGGAAGAATTTCTCTCTGTTTTGCCCTGCTTGTTTCTTCTTTATGTTGGAAATGTATCCTCAGAATGGGTCTGAGCTGATTTTCCCTGCTGGTTGTAGGCCGCTTTACACACACTTGATGCACTTACACAGAGATATCAAGACTTAGCTTTTAAGATGCTTACTAGTCGGATAGATACTTGTGCGATGAACAGGGTCTGGTGAGTCCAGTTGATTGAGCAAGGAGTAGGTCGTGTCCATTCCATATTCGGTTTTCGGAAGGGTATCTGTGCTCATTTCAAACTCGAGTTTTATGCGTCACCCCACCTCACCTTTCCCCTGAAGCAGCCATAAGTGTGTTTTCTAAAAGCGTGACTCTGTTCTGTTTGGGGATTCAGTGCATGGGGAGCGATTTTTACATTCCCTCGATAAGTGATATCATAAGTTTCTTTTTTTGTGGGACTTATTTCACTGAGGATGATCGTACCTAAATCCACTCAGGATGCTGCTACCAGCCTCATGACGTGGATTTCATGGCTGAGTGACACTCCATTGGACCTACGTAGCACCACTTGTCCACTTGTCCACTTGTCCACTCGTCTTTGTCCACTTGGCTCTTTCCTGGGATATGAAACGTGTACCGGAGTGGAGGTTCTTGTCAAGACAGCAGCCCTCAACTTTGGGGTCCCTGTGTCTGGTTGATTTTTTCATTTTCCCAAGGTCAACGCCCATGTGTGGAAGTGCCCTATGCTCTGTGGTTCTGTGTTTTCCATGGTTTGGGAAAGAGGATACACTTGTGAAGATTGGCTGTTGGCCATTGACATCCCGCCCATCAGCTTAACAAGGCTCCCTTGACTCCGTGGCCTGTCCTGCCTTTCTGGTTTTTAGACTTTTTTCGCCTGGCCCTTTTGCCCCGGGGGTGGGGGGCGAGAGATTTCTTTGTAGTGCTGATTTGCTCTCCCAGGTTGCTTGGTTGGCCAAAAAGGGCGTATGCGTTTTTTCCTGAATATATTCAGGAAAAAACGCATACGCCCTTTTTGGCCAACCGCATCATTGTCCACGTTCTGGCGCTTTTCATGTGCTATCGGGGCCATTCCGATGTACCCGTTGACATCCGTTTCCTGCAGTTCTGCCTTGCGTTCAGCGCCTCTTCGTAGCCTGACCTCAATATATTTTGGGGCGATAGTTATCGTTTAGAACTCTGCAGGTTTGGGAAGTGCAGTGCCCCTGAGCTCCATTTCCCAAGTCGCTTTTTTGTGAGTGGGACGCAACACGGCTGGATGGCTTCACGCCCTATTGTCGATCCGGGGTGGCAGGCTGAACCGCTGGTGAATTCTTCTTCGTGATGGGAAATGAGAGTGACATGTGCCCGACCAAACACCTCCAGCGAGTCTCTCATTGGTTCCCCCTCTTGCAGTTCATCCTGCGGACAAATTGCAGACGGTACGAAAGAGGCATGGAAAGGCGCCGAGTCTCCAAGTGGGGAGATTGTTAGTAAGGGGGCCTGAATGGAGAACACGAGCACCAGGAGATGAAAACTGAGGTGAGTTTCAGAAAGCTTTCCCGATCCCACGGTGTAGCATCCGCTGGGTTTCCAATGAGTGCTTTCGCTGTCGGAAGATTGCGTTGAACCTGGAGAGTTGGGACCCATGGAATGGGGAGCACGCAGGATTCCTTTCAAGGGTCTGCATTTGCTTTCCCAACCTCACCAATCGTCTCAGCCCCAAGAGTGTCCAGCCTTATGTCTTCTGCCGCTGGGGCTGTAGATGTGGTCAATGCTGGTTGCATGCCAGTCCCTGAACGCATTTTGGAAGAATTTCTCTCTGTTTTGCCCTGCTTGTTTCTTCTTTATGTTGGAAATGTATCCTCAGAATGGGTCTGAGCTGATTTTCCCTGCTGGTTTTAGGCCGCTTGACACACACTTGATGCACTTACACAGAGATATCAAGACTTAGCTTTGAAGATGCTTACTAGTCGGATAGATACTTGTGCGATGAACAGGGTCTGGTGAGTCCAGTTGATTGAGCAAGGAGTAGGTCGTGTCCATTCCATATTCGGTTTTCGGAAGGGTATCTGTGCTCATTTCAAACTCGAGTTTTATGCGTCACCCCACCTCACCTTTCCCCTGAAGCAGCCATAAGTGTGTTTTCTAAAAGCGTGACTCTGTTCTGTTTGGGGATTCAGTGCATGGGGAGCGATTTTTACATTCCCTCGATAAGTGATATCATAAGTTTCTTTTTTTGTGGGACTTATTTCACTGAGGATGATCGTACCTAAATCCACTCAGGATGCTGCTACCAGCCTCATGACGTGGATTTCATGGCTGAGTGACACTCCATTGGACCTACGTAGCACCACTTGTCCACTTGTCCACTTGTCTTTGTCCACTTGTCCACTCGTCTTTGTCCACTTGGCTCTTTCCTGGGATATGAAACGTGTACCGGAGTGGAGGTTCTTGTCAAGACAGCAGCCCTCAACTTTGGGGTCCCTGTGTCTGGTTGATTTTTTCATTTTCCCAAGGTCAACGCCCATGTGTGGAAGTGCCCTATGCTCTGTGGTTCTGTGTTTTCCATGGTTTGGGAAAGAGGATACACTTGTGAAGATTGGCTGTTGGCCATTGACATCCCGCCCATCAGCTTAACAAGGCTCCCTTGACTCCGTGGCCTGTCCTGCCTTTCTGGTTTTTAGACTTTTTTCGCCTGGCCCTTTTGCCCCGGGGGTGGGGGGCGAGAGATTTCTTTGTAGTGCTGATTTGCTCTCCCAGGTTGCTTGGTTGGCCAAAAAGGGCGTATGCGTTTTTTCCTGAATATATTCAGGAAAAAACGCATACGCCCTTTTTGGCCAACCGCATCATTGTCCACGTTCTGGCGCTTTTCATGTGCTATCGGGGCCATTCCGATGTACCCGTTGACATCCGTTTCCTGCAGTTCTGCCTTGCGTTCAGCGCCTCTTCGTAGCCTGACCTCAATATATTTTGGGGCGATAGTTATCGTTTAGAACTCTGCAGGTTTGGGAAGTGCAGTGCCCCTGAGCTCCATTTCCCAAGTCGCTTTTTTGTGAGTGGGACGCAACACGGCTGGATGGCTTCACGCCCTATTGTCGATCCGGGGTGGCAGGCTGAACCGCTGGTGAATTCTTCTTCGTGATGGGAAATGAGAGTGACATGTGCCCGACCAAACACCTCCAGCGAGTCTCTCATTGGTTCCCCCTCTTGCAGTTCATCCTGCGGACAAATTGCAGACGGTACGAAAGAGGCATGGAAAGGCGCCGAGTCTCCAAGTGGGGAGATTGTTAGTAAGGGGGCCTGAATGGAGAACACGAGCACCAGGAGATGAAAACTGAGGTGAGTTTCAGAAAGCTTTCCCGATCCCACGGTGTAGCATCCGCTGGGTTTCCAATGAGTGCTTTCGCTGTCGGAAGATTGCGTTGAACCTGGAGAGTTGGGACCCATGGAATGGGGAGCACGCAGGATTCCTTTCAAGGGTCTGCATTTGCTTTCCCAACCTCACCAATCGTCTCAGCCCCAAGAGTGTCCAGCCTTATGTCTTCTGCCGCTGGGGCTGTAGATGTGGTCAATGCTGGTTGCATGCCAGTCCCTGAACGCATTTTGGAAGAATTTCTCTCTGTTTTGCCCTGCTTGTTTCTTCTTTATGTTGGAAATGTATCCTCAGAATGGGTCTGAGCTGATTTTCCCTGCTGGTTTTAGGCCGCTTGACACACACTTGATGCACTTACACAGAGATATCAAGACTTAGCTTTTAAGATGCTTACTAGTCGGATAGATACTTGTGCGATGAACAGGGTCTGGTGAGTCCAGTTGATTGAGCAAGGAGTAGGTCGTGTCCATTCCATATTCGGTTTTCGGAAGGGTATCTGTGCTCATTTCAAACTCGAGTTTTATGCGTCACCCCACCTCACCTTTCCCCTGAAGCAGCCATAAGTGTGTTTTCTAAAAGCGTGACTCTGTTCTGTTTGGGGATTCAGTGCATGGGGAGCGATTTTTACATTCCCTCGATAAGTGATATCATAAGTTTCTTTTTTTGTGGGACTTATTTCACTGAGGATGATCGTACCTAAATCCACTCAGGATGCTGCTACCAGCCTCATGACGTGGATTTCATGGCTGAGTGACACTCCATTGGACCTACGTAGCACCACTTGTCCACTTGTCCACTTGTCTTTGTCCACTTGTCCACTCGTCTTTGTCCACTTGGCTCTTTCCTGGGATATGAAACGTGTACCGGAGTGGAGGTTCTTGTCAAGACAGCAGCCCTCAACTTTGGGGTCCCTGTGTCTGGTTGATTTTTTCATTTTCCCAAGGTCAACGCCCATGTGTGGAAGTGCCCTATGCTCTGTGGTTCTGTGTTTTCCATGGTTTGGGAAAGAGGATACACTTGTGAAGATTGGCTGTTGGCCATTGACATCCCGCCCATCAGCTTAACAAGGCTCCCTTGACTCCGTGGCCTGTCCTGCCTTTCTGGTTTTTAGACTTTTTTCGCCTGGCCCTTTTGCCCCGGGGGTGGGGGGCGAGAGATTTCTTTGTAGTGCTGATTTGCTCTCCCAGGTTGCTTGGTTGGCCAAAAAGGGCGTATGCGTTTTTTCCTGAATATATTCAGGAAAAAACGCATACGCCCTTTTTGGCCAACCGCATCATTGTCCACGTTCTGGCGCTTTTCATGTGCTATCGGGGCCATTCCGATGTACCCGTTGACATCCGTTTCCTGCAGTTCTGCCTTGCGTTCAGCGCCTCTTCGTAGCCTGACCTCAATATATTTTGGGGCGATAGTTATCGTTTAGAACTCTGCAGGTTTGGGAAGTGCAGTGCCCCTGAGCTCCATTTCCCAAGTCGCTTTTTTGTGAGTGGGACGCAACACGGCTGGATGGCTTCACGCCCTATTGTCGATCCGGGGTGGCAGGCTGAACCGCTGGTGAATTCTTCTTCGTGATGGGAAATGAGAGTGACATGTGCCCGACCAAACACCTCCAGCGAGTCTCTCATTGGTTCCCCCTCTTGCAGTTCATCCTGCGGACAAATTGCAGACGGTACGAAAGAGGCATGGAAAGGCGCCGAGTCTCCAAGTGGGGAGATTGTTAGTAAGGGGGCCTGAATGGAGAACACGAGCACCAGGAGATGAAAACTGAGGTGAGTTTCAGAAAGCTTTCCCGATCCCACGGTGTAGCATCCGCTGGGTTTCCAATGAGTGCTTTCGCTGTCGGAAGATTGCGTTGAACCTGGAGAGTTGGGACCCATGGAATGGGGAGCACGCAGGATTCCTTTCAAGGGTCTGCATTTGCTTTCCCAACCTCACCAATCGTCTCAGCCCCAAGAGTGTCCAGCCTTATGTCTTCTGCCGCTGGGGCTGTAGATGTGGTCAATGCTGGTTGCATGCCAGTCCCTGAACGCATTTTGGAAGAATTTCTCTCTGTTTTGCCCTGCTTGTTTCTTCTTTATGTTGGAAATGTATCCTCAGAATGGGTCTGAGCTGATTTTCCCTGCTGGTTTTAGGCCGCTTGACACACACTTGATGCACTTACACAGAGATATCAAGACTTAGCTTTGAAGATGCTTACTAGTCGGATAGATACTTGTGCGATGAACAGGGTCTGGTGAGTCCAGTTGATTGAGCAAGGAGTAGGTCGTGTCCATTCCATATTCGGTTTTCGGAAGGGTATCTGTGCTCATTTCAAACTCGAGTTTTATGCGTCACCCCACCTCACCTTTCCCCTGAAGCAGCCATAAGTGTGTTTTCTAAAAGCGTGACTCTGTTCTGTTTGGGGATTCAGTGCATGGGGAGCGATTTTTACATTCCCTCGATAAGTGATATCATAAGTTTCTTTTTTTGTGGGACTTATTTCACTGAGGATGATCGTACCTAAATCCACTCAGGATGCTGCTACCAGCCTCATGACGTGGATTTCATGGCTGAGTGACACTCCATTGGACCTACGTAGCACCACTTGTCCACTTGTCCACTTGTCTTTGTCCACTTGTCCACTCGTCTTTGTCCACTTGGCTCTTTCCTGGGATATGAAACGTGTACCGGAGTGGAGGTTCTTGTCAAGACAGCAGCCCTCAACTTTGGGGTCCCTGTGTCTGGTTGATTTTTTCATTTTCCCAAGGTCAACGCCCATGTGTGGAAGTGCCCTATGCTCTGTGGTTCTGTGTTTTCCATGGTTTGGGAAAGAGGATACACTTGTGAAGATTGGCTGTTGGCCATTGACATCCCGCCCATCAGCTTAACAAGGCTCCCTTGACTCCGTGGCCTGTCCTGCCTTTCTGGTTTTTAGACTTTTTTCGCCTGGCCCTTTTGCCCCGGGGGTGGGGGGCGAGAGATTTCTTTGTAGTGCTGATTTGCTCTCCCAGGTTGCTTGGTTGGCCAAAAAGGGCGTATGCGTTTTTTCCTGAATATATTCAGGAAAAAACGCATACGCCCTTTTTGGCCAACCGCATCATTGTCCACGTTCTGGCGCTTTTCATGTGCTATCGGGGCCATTCCGATGTACCCGTTGACATCCGTTTCCTGCAGTTCTGCCTTGCGTTCAGCGCCTCTTCGTAGCCTGACCTCAATATATTTTGGGGCGATAGTTATCGTTTAGAACTCTGCAGGTTTGGGAAGTGCAGTGCCCCTGAGCTCCATTTCCCAAGTCGCTTTTTTGTGAGTGGGACGCAACACGGCTGGATGGCTTCACGCCCTATTGTCGATCCGGGGTGGCAGGCTGAACCGCTGGTGAATTCTTCTTCGTGATGGGAAATGAGAGTGACATGTGCCCGACCAAACACCTCCAGCGAGTCTCTCATTGGTTCCCCCTCTTGCAGTTCATCCTGCGGACAAATTGCAGACGGTACGAAAGAGGCATGGAAAGGCGCCGAGTCTCCAAGTGGGGAGATTGTTAGTAAGGGGGCCTGAATGGAGAACACGAGCACCAGGAGATGAAAACTGAGGTGAGTTTCAGAAAGCTTTCCCGATCCCACGGTGTAGCAACCGCTGGGTTTCCAATGAGTGCTTTCGCTGTCGGAAGATTGCGTTGAACCTGGAGAGTTGGGACCCATGGAATGGGGAGCACGCAGGATTCCTTTCAAGGGTCTGCATTTGCTTTCCCAACCTCACCAATCGTCTCAGCCCCAAGAGTGTCCAGCCTTATGTCTTCTGCCGCTGGGGCTGTAGATGTGGTCAATGCTGGTTGCATGCCAGTCCCTGAACGCATTTTGGAAGAATTTCTCTCTGTTTTGCCCTGCTTGTTTCTTCTTTATGTTGGAAATGTATCCTCAGAATGGGTCTGAGCTGATTTTCCCTGCTGGTTTTAGGCCGCTTTACACACACTTGATGCACTTACACAGAGATATCAAGACTTAGCTTTTAAGATGCTTACTAGTCGGATAGATACTTGTGCGATGAACAGGGTCTGGTGAGTCCAGTTGATTGAGCAAGGAGTAGGTCGTGTCCATTCCATATTCGGTTTTCGGAAGGGTATCTGTGCTCATTTCAAACTCGAGTTTTATGCGTCACCCCACCTCACCTTTCCCCTGAAGCAGGCATAAGTGTGTTTTCTAAAAGCGTGACTCTGTTCTGTTTGGGGATTCAGTGCATGGGGAGCGATTTTTACATTCCCTCGATAAGTGATATCATAAGTTTCTTTTTTGTGGGACTTATTTCACTGAGGATGATCATACCTAAATCCACTCAGGATGCTGCTACCAGCCTGATGACGTGGATTTCATGGCTGAGTGACACTCCATTGGACCTACGTAGCACCACTTCTGCACTTGTCCACTTGTCCACTCGTCTTTGTCCACTTGGCTCTTTCCTGGGATATGAAACGTGTACCGGAGTGGAGGTTCTTGTCAAGACAGCAGCCCTCAACTTTGGGGTCCCTGTGTCTGGTTGATTTTTTCATTTTCCCAAGGTCAACGCCCATGTGTGGAAGTGCCCTATGCTCTGTGGTTCTGTGTTTTACATGGTTTGGGAAAGAGGATACACTTGTGAAGATTGGCTGTTGGCCATTGACATCCCGCCCATCAGCTTAACAAGGCTCCCTTGACTCCGTGGGCTGTCCTGCCTTTCTGGTTTTTAGACTTTTTTCGCCTGGCCCTTTTGCCCCGGGGGGGGGGGGGGGGGCGAAAGATTTCTTTGTAGTGCTGATTTGCTCTCCCAGGTTGCTTGGTTGGCCAAAAAGGGCGTATGCGTTTTTTCCTGAATATATTCAGGAAAAAACGCATACGCCCTTTTTGGCCAACCGCATCATTGTCCACGTTCTGGCGCTTTTCATGTGCTATCGGGGCCATTCCGATGTACCCGTTGACATCCGTTTCCTGCAGTTCTGCCTTGCGTTCAGCGCCTCTTCGTAGCCTGACCTCAATATATTTTGGGGCGATAGTTATCGTTTAGAACTCTGCAGGTTTGGGAAGTGCAGTGCCCCTGAGCTCCATTTCCCAAGTCGCTTTTTTGTGAGTGGGACGCAACACGGCTGGATGGCTTCACGCCCTATTGTCGATCCGGGGTGGCAGGCTGAACCGCTGGTGAATTCTTCTTCGTGATGGGAAATGAGAGTGACATGTGCCCGACCAAACACCTCCAGCGAGTCTCTCATTGGTTCCCCCTCTTGCAGTTCATCCTGCGGACAAATTGCAGACGGTACGAAAGAGGCATGGAAAGGCGCCGAGTCTCCAAGTGGGGAGATTGTTAGTAAGGGGGCCTGAATGGAGAACACGAGCACCAGGAGATGAAAACTGAGGTGAGTTTCAGAAAGCTTTCCCGATCCCACGGTGTAGCATCCGCTGGGTTTCCAATGAGTGCTTTCGATGTCAGAAGATTGCGTTGAACCTGGAGAGTTGGGACCCATGGAATGGGGAGCACGCAGGATTCCTTTCAAGGGTCTGCATTTGCTTTCCCAACCTCACCAATCGTCTCAGCCCCAAGAGTGTCCAGCCTTATGTCTTCTGCCGCTGGGGCTGTAGATGTGGTCAATCCTGGTTGCATGCCAGTCCCTGAACGCATTTTGGAAGAATTTCTCTCTGTTTTGCCCTGCTTGTTTCTTCTTTATGTTGGAAATGTATCCTCAGAATGGGTCTGAGCTGATTTTCCCTGCTGGTTTTAGGCCGCTTTACACACACTTGATGCACTTACACAGAGATATCAAGACTTAGCTTTGAAGATGCTTACTAGTCGGATAGATACTTGTGCGATGAACAGGGTCTGGTGAGTCCAGTTGATTGAGCAAGGAGTAGGTCGTGTCCATTCCATATTCGGTTTTCGGAAGGGTATCTGTGCTCATTTCAAACTCGAGTTTTATGCGTCACCCCACCTCACCTTTCCCCTGAAGCAGGCATAAGTGTGTTTTCTAAAAGCGTGACTCTGTTCTGTTTGGGGATTCAGTTCATGGGGAGCGATTTTTACATTCCCTCGATAAGTGATATCATAAGTTTCTTTTTTGTGGGACTTATTTCACTGAGGATGATCGTACCTAAATCCACGCAGGATGCTGCTACCAGCCTCATGACGTGGATTTCATGGCTGAGTGACACTCCATTGGACCTACGTAGCACCACTTCTGCACTTGTCCACTTGTCCACTCGTCATTGTCCACTTGGCTCTTTCCTGGGATATGAAACGTGTACCGGAGTGGAGGTTCTTGTCAAGACAGCAGCCCTCAACTTTGGGGTCCCTGTGTCTGGTTGATTTTTTCATTTTCCCAAGGTCAACGCCCATGTGTGGAAGTGCCCTATGCTCTGTGGTTCTGTGTTTTCCATGGTTTGGGAAAGAGGATACACTTGTGAAGATTGGCTGTTGGCCATTGACATCCCGCCCATCAGCTTAACAAGGCTCCCTTGACTCCGTGGGCTGTCCTGCCTTTCTGGTTTTTAGACTTTTTTCGCCTGGCCCTTTTGCCCCGGGGGGGGCGAGAGATTTCTTTGTAGTGCTGATTTGCTCTCCCAGGTTGCTTGGTTGGCCAAAAAGGGCGTATGCGTTTTTTCCTGAATATATTCAGGAAAAAACGCATACGCCCTTTTTGGGCAACCGCATCATTGTCCACGTTCTGGCGCTTTTCATGTGCTATCGGGGCCATTCCGATGTACCCGTTGACATCCGTTTCCTGCAGTTCTGCCTTGCGTTCAGCGCCTCTTCGTAGCCTGACCTCAATATATTTTGGGGCGATAGTTATCGTTTAGAACTCTGCAGGTTTGGGAAGTGCAGTGCCCCTGAGCTCCATTTCCCAAGTCGCTTTTTTGTGAGTGGGACGCAACACGGCTGGATGGCTTCACGCCCTATTGTCGATCCGGGGTGGCAGGCTGAACCGCTGGTGAATTCTTCTTCGTGATGGGAAATGAGAGTGACATGTGCCCGACCAAACACCTCCAGCGAGTCTCTCATTGGTTCCCCCTCTTGCAGTTCATCCTGCGGACAAATTGCAGACGGTACGAAAGAGGCATGGAAAGGCGCCGAGTCTCCAAGTGGGGAGATTGTTAGTAAGGGGGCCTGAATGGAGAACACGAGCACCAGGAGATGAAAACTGAGGTGAGTTTCAGAAAGCTTTCCCGATCCCACGGTGTAGCATCCGCTGGGTTTCCAATGAGTGCTTTCGCTGTCGGAAGATTGCGTTGAACCTGGAGAGTTGGGACCCATGGAATGGGGAGCACGCAGGATTCCTTTCAAGGGTCTGCATTTGCTTTCCCAACCTCACCAATCGTCTCAGCCCCAAGAGTGTCCAGCCTTATGTCTCCTGCCGCTGGGGCTGTAGATGTGGTCAATCCTGGTTGCATGCCAGTCCCTGAACGCATTTTGGAAGAATTTCTCTCTGTTTTGCCCTGCTTGTTTCTTCTTTATGTTGGAAATGTATCCTCAGAATGGGTCTGAGCTGATTTTCCCTGCTGGTTGTAGGCCGCTTTACACACACTTGATGCACTTACACAGAGATATCAAGACTTAGCTTTGAAGATGCTTACTAGTCGGATAGATACTTGTGCGATGAACAGGGTCTGGTGAGTCCAGTTGATTGAGCAAGGAGTAGGTCGTGTCCATTCCATATTCGGTTTTCGGAAGGGTATCTGTGCTCATTTCAAACTCGAGTTTTATGCGTCACCCCACCTCACCTTTCCCCTGAAGCAGCCATAAGTGTGTTTTCTAAAAGCGTGACTCTGTTCTGTTTGGGGATTCAGTGCATGGGGAGCGATTTTTACATTCCCTCGATAAGTGATATCATAAGTTTCTTTTTTTGTGGGACTTATTTCACTGAGGATGATCGTACCTAAATCCACTCAGGATGCTGCTACCAGCCTCATGACGTGGATTTCATGGCTGAGTGACACTCCATTGGACCTACGTAGCACCACTTGTCCACTTGTCCACTTGTCCACTCGTCTTTGTCCACTTGGCTCTTTCCTTGGATATGAAACGTGTACCGGAGTGGAGGTTCTTGTCAAGACAGCAGCCCTCAACTTTGGGGTCCCTGTGTCTGGTTGATTTTTTCATTTTCCCAAGGTCAACGCCCATGTGTGGAAGTGCCCTATGCTCTGTGGTTCTGTGTTTTCCATGGTTTGGGAAAGAGGATACACTTGTGAAGATTGGCTGTTGGCCATTGACATCCCGCCCATCAGCTTAACAAGGCTCCCTTGACTCCGTGGCCTGTCCTGCCTTTCTGGTTTTTAGACTTTTTCCCCTGGCCCTTTTGCCCCTGGGGGGGCGAGAGATTTCTTTGTAGTGCTGATTTGCTCTCCCAGGTTGCTTGGTTGGCCAAAAAGGGCGTATGCGTTTTTTCCTGAATATATTCAGGAAAAAACGCATACGCCCTTTTTGGCCAACCACATCATTGTCCACGTTCTGGCGCTTTTCATGTGCTATCGGGGCCATTCCGATGTAGCCGTTGACATCCGTTTCCTGCAATTCTGCCTTGCGTTCAACGCCTCTTCGTAGCCTGACCTCAATATATTTTGGGGCGATAGTTATCGTTTAGAACTCTGCAGGTTTGGGAAGTGCAGTGCCCCTGAGCTCCATTTCCCAAGTCGCTTTTTTGTGAGTGGGACGCAACACGGCTGGATGGCTTCACGTCCTATTGTCGATCCGGGGTGGCAGGCTGAACCGCTGGTGAATTCTTCTTCGTGATGGGAAATGAGAGTGACATGTGCCCCACCAAACACCTCCAGCGAGTCTCTCATTGGTTCCCCCTCTTGCAGTTCATCCTGCGGACAAATTGCAGACGGTACGAAAGAGGCATGGAAAGGCGCCGAGTCTCCAAGTGGGGAGATTGTTAGTAAGGGGGCCTGAATGGAGAACACGAGCACCAGGAGATGAAAACTGAGGTGAGTTTCAGAAAGCTTTCCCGATCCCACGGTGTAGCATCCGCTGGGTTTCCAATGAGTGCTTTCGCTGTCGGAAGATTGCGTTGAACCTGGAGAGTTGGGACCCATGGAATGGGGAGCACGCAGGATTCCTTTCAAGGGTCTGCATTTGCTTTCCCAACCTCACCAATCGTCTCAGCCCCAAGAGTGTCCAGCCTTATGTCTTCTGCCGCTGGGGCTGTAGATGTGGTCAATGCTGGTTGCATGCCAGTCCCTGAACGCATTTTGGAAGAATTTCTCTCTGTTTTGCCCTGCTTGTTTCTTCTTTATGTTGGAAATGTATCCTCAGAATGGGTCTGAGCTGATTTTCCCTGCTGGTTTTAGGCCGCTTTACACACACTTGATGCACTTACACAGAGATATCAAGACTTAGCTTTTAAGATGCTTACTAGTCGGATAGATACTTGTGCGATGAACAGGGTCTGGTGAGTCCAGTTGATTGAGCAAGGTGTAGGTCGTGTCCATTCCATATTCGGTTTTCGGAAGGGTATCTGTGCTCATTTCAAACTCGAGTTTTATGCGTCACCCCACCTCACCTTTCCCCTGAAGCAGGCATAAGTGTGTTTTCTAAAAGCGTGACTCTGTTCTGTTTGGGGATTCAGTGCATGGGGAGCGATTTTTACATTCCCTCGATAAGTGATATCATAAGTTTCTTTTTTGTGGGACTTATTTCACTGAGGATGATCGTACCTAAATCCACTCAGGATGCTGCTACCAGCCTCATGACGTGGATTTCATGGCTGAGTGACACTCCATTGGACCTACGTAGCACCACTTCTGCACTTGTCCACTTGTCCACTCGTCTTTGTCCACTTGGCTCTTTCCTGGGATATGAAACGTGTACCGGAGTGGAGGTTCTTGTCAAGACAGCAGCCCTCAACTTTGGGGTCCCTGTGTCTGGTTGATTTTTTCATTTTCCCAAGGTCAACGCCCATGTGTGGAAGTGCCCTATGCTCTGTGGTTCTGTGTTTTACATGGTTTGGGAAGGGGGATACACTTGTGAAGATTGGCTGTTGGCCATTGACATCCCGCCCATCAGCTTAACAAGGCTCCCTTGACTCCGTGGGCTGTCCTGCCTTTCTGGTTTTTAGACTTTTTTCGCCTGGCCCTTTTGCCCCGGGGGGGGCGAGAGATTTCTTTGTAGTGCTGATTTGCTCTCCCAGGTTGCTTGGTTGGCCACAAAGGGCGTATGCGTTTTTTCCTGAATATATTCAGGAAAAAACGCATACGCCCTTTTTGGCCAACCGCATCATTGTCCACGTTCTGGCGCTTTTCATGTGCTATCGGGGCCATTCCGATGTACCCGTTGACATCCGTTTCCTGCAGTTCTGCCTTGCGTTCAGCGCCTCTTCGTAGCCTGACCTCAATATATTTTGGGGCGATAGTTATCGTTTAGAACTCTGCAGGTTTGGGAAGTGCAGTGCCCCTGAGCTCCATTTCCCAAGTCGCTTTTTTGTGAGTGGGACGCAACACGGCTGGATGGCTTCACGCCCTATTGTCGATCCGGGGTGGCAGGCTGAACCGCTGGTGAATTCTTCTTCGTGATGGGAAATGAGAGTGACATGTGCCCGACCAAACACCTCCAGCGAGTCTCTCATTGGTTCCCCCTCTTGCAGTTCATCCTGCGGACAAATTGCAGACGGTACGAAAGAGGCATGGAAAGGCGCCGAGTCTCCAAGTGGGGAGATTGTTAGTAAGGGGGCCTGAATGGAGAACACGAGCACCAGGAGATGAAAACTGAGGTGAGTTTCAGAAAGCTTTCCCGATCCCACGGTGTAGCATCCGCTGGGTTTCCAATGAGTGCTTTCGCTGTCGGAAGATTGCGTTGAACCTGGAGAGTTGGGACCCATGGAATGGGGAGCACGCAGGATTCCTTTCAAGGGTCTGCATTTGCTTTCCCAACCTCACCAATCGTCTCAGCCCCAAGAGTGTCCAGCCTTATGTCTTCTGCCGCTGGGGCTGTAGATGTGGTCAATGCTGGTTGCATGCCAGTCCCTGAACGCATTTTGGAAGAATTTCTCTCTGTTTTGCCCTGCTTGTTTCTTCTTTATGTTGGAAATGTATCCTCAGAATGGGTCTGAGCTGATTTTCCCTGCTGGTTTTAGGCCGCTTGACACACACTTGATGCACTTACACAGAGATATCAAGACTTAGCTTTGAAGATGCTTACTAGTCGGATAGATACTTGTGCGATGAACAGGGTCTGGTGAGTCCAGTTGATTGAGCAAGGAGTAGGTCGTGTCCATTCCATATTCGGTTTTCGGAAGGGTATCTGTGCTCATTTCAAACTCGAGTTTTATGCGTCACCCCACCTCACCTTTCCCCTGAAGCAGGCATAAGTGTGTTTTCTAAAAGCGTGACTCTGTTCTGTTTGGGGATTCAGTGCATGGGGAGCGATTTTTACATTCCCTCGATAAGTGATATCATAAGTTTCTTTTTTTGTGGGACTTATTTCACTGAGGATGATCGTACCTAAATCCACTCAGGATGCTGCTACCAGCCTCATGACGTGGATTTCATGGCTGAGTGACACTCCATTGGACCTACGTAGCACCACTTGTCCACTTGTCCACTTGTCTTTGTCCACTTGTCCACTCGTCTTTGTCCACTTGGCTCTTTCCTGGGATATGAAACGTGTACCGGAGTGGAGGTTCTTGTCAAGACAGCAGCCCTCAACTTTGGGGTCCCTGTGTCTGGTTGATTTTTTCATTTTCCCAAGGTCAACGCCCATGTGTGGAAGTGCCCTATGCTCTGTGGTTCTGTGTTTTCCATGGTTTGGGAAAGAGGATACACTTGTGAAGATTGGCTGTTGGCCATTGACATCCCGCCCATCAGCTTAACAAGGCTCCCTTGACTCCGTGGGCTGTCCTGCCTTTCTGGTTTTTAGACTTTTTTCGCCTGGCCCTTTTGCCCCGGGGGGGGCGAGAGATTTCTTTGTAGTGCTGATTTGCTCTCCCAGGTTGCTTGGTTGGCCACAAAGGGCGTATGCGTTTTTTCCTGAATATATTCAGGAAAAAACGCATACGCCCTTTTTGGCCAACCGCATCATTGTCCACGTTCTGGCGCTTTTCATGTGCTATCGGGGCCATTCCGATGTACCCGTTGACATCCGTTTCCTGCAGTTCTGCCTTGCGTTCAGCGCCTCTTCGTAGCCTGACCTCAATATATTTTGGGGCGATAGTTATCGTTTAGAACTCTGCAGGTTTGGGAAGTGCAGTGCCCCTGAGCTCCATTTCCCAAGTCGCTTTTTTGTGAGTGGGACGCAACACGGCTGGATGGCTTCACGCCCTATTGTCGATCCGGGGTGGCAGGCTGAACCGCTGGTGAATTCTTCTTCGTGATGGGAAATGAGAGTGACATGTGCCCGACCAAACACCTCCAGCGAGTCTCTCATTGGTTCCCCCTCTTGCAGTTCATCCTGCGGACAAATTGCAGACGGTACGAAAGAGGCATGGAAAGGCGCCGAGTCTCCAAGTGGGGAGATTGTTAGTAAGGGGGCCTGAATGGAGAACACGAGCACCAGGAGATGAAAACTGAGGTGAGTTTCAGAAAGCTTTCCCGATCCCACGGTGTAGCATCCGCTGGGTTTCCAATGAGTGCTTTCGCTGTCGGAAGATTGCGTTGAACCTGGAGAGTTGGGACCCATGGAATGGGGAGCACGCAGGATTCCTTTCAAGGGTCTGCATTTGCTTTCCCAACCTCACCAATCGTCTCAGCCCCAAGAGTGTCCAGCCTTATGTCTTCTGCCGCTGGGGCTGTAGATGTGGTCAATGCTGGTTGCATGCCAGTCCCTGAACGCATTTTGGAAGAATTTCTCTCTGTTTTGCCCTGCTTGTTTCTTCTTTATGTTGGAAATGTATCCTCAGAATGGGTCTGAGCTGATTTTCCCTGCTGGTTTTAGGCCGCTTGACACACACTTGATGCACTTACACAGAGATATCAAGACTTAGCTTTGAAGATGCTTACTAGTCGGATAGATACTTGTGCGATGAACAGGGTCTGGTGAGTCCAGTTGATTGAGCAAGGAGTAGGTCGTGTCCATTCCATATTCGGTTTTCGGAAGGGTATCTGTGCTCATTTCAAACTCGAGTTTTATGCGTCACCCCACCTCACCTTTCCCCTGAAGCAGCCATAAGTGTGTTTTCTAAAAGCGTGACTCTGTTCTGTTTGGGGATTCAGTGCATGGGGAGCGATTTTTACATTCCCTCGATAAGTGATATCATAAGTTTCTTTTTTTGTGGGACTTATTTCACTGAGGATGATCGTACCTAAATCCACTCAGGATGCTGCTACCAGCCTCATGACGTGGATTTCATGGCTGAGTGACACTCCATTGGACCTACGTAGCACCACTTGTCCACTTGTCTTTGTCCACTTGTCCACTCGTCTTTGTCCACTTGGCTCTTTCCTGGGATATGAAACGTGTACCGGAGTGGAGGTTCTTGTCAAGACAGCAGCCCTCAACTTTGGGGTCCCTGTGTCTGGTTGATTTTTTCATTTTCCCAAGGTCAACGCCCATGTGTGGAAGTGCCCTATGCTCTGTGGTTCTGTGTTTTCCATGGTTTGGGAAAGAGGATACACTTGTGAAGATTGGCTGTTGGCCATTGACATCCCGCCCATCAGCTTAACAAGGCTCCCTTGACTCCGTGGCCTGTCCTGCCTTTCTGGTTTTTAGACTTTTTTCGCCTGGCCCTTTTGCCCCGGGGGTGGGGGGCGAGAGATTTCTTTGTAGTGCTGATTTGCTCTCCCAGGTTGCTTGGTTGGCCAAAAAGGGCGTATGCGTTTTTTCCTGAATATATTCAGGAAAAAACGCATACGCCCTTTTTGGCCAACCGCATCATTGTCCACGTTCTGGCGCTTTTCATGTGCTATCGGGGCCATTCCGATGTACCCGTTGACATCCGTTTCCTGCAGTTCTGCCTTGCGTTCAGCGCCTCTTCGTAGCCTGACCTCAATATATTTTGGGGCGATAGTTATCGTTTAGAACTCTGCAGGTTTGGGAAGTGCAGTGCCCCTGAGCTCCATTTCCCAAGTCGCTTTTTTGTGAGTGGGACGCAACACGGCTGGATGGCTTCACGCCCTATTGTCGATCCGGGGTGGCAGGCTGAACCGCTGGTGAATTCTTCTTCGTGATGGGAAATGAGAGTGACATGTGCCCGACCAAACACCTCCAGCGAGTCTCTCATTGGTTCCCCCTCTTGCAGTTCATCCTGCGGACAAATTGCAGACGGTACGAAAGAGGCATGGAAAGGCGCCGAGTCTCCAAGTGGGGAGATTGTTAGTAAGGGGGCCTGAATGGAGAACACGAGCACCAGGAGATGAAAACTGAGGTGAGTTTCAGAAAGCTTTCCCGATCCCACGGTGTAGCATCCGCTGGGTTTCCAATGAGTGCTTTCGCTGTCGGAAGATTGCGTTGAACCTGGAGAGTTGGGACCCATGGAATGGGGAGCACGCAGGATTCCTTTCAAGGGTCTGCATTTGCTTTCCCAACCTCACCAATCGTCTCAGCCCCAAGAGTGTCCAGCCTTATGTCTTCTGCCGCTGGGGCTGTAGATGTGGTCAATGCTGGTTGCATGCCAGTCCCTGAACGCATTTTGGAAGAATTTCTCTCTGTTTTGCCCTGCTTGTTTCTTCTTTATGTTGGAAATGTATCCTCAGAATGGGTCTGAGCTGATTTTCCCTGCTGGTTTTAGGCCGCTTGACACACACTTGATGCACTTACACAGAGATATCAAGACTTAGCTTTGAAGATGCTTACTAGTCGGATAGATACTTGTGCGATGAACAGGGTCTGGTGAGTCCAGTTGATTGAGCAAGGAGTAGGTCGTGTCCATTCCATATTCGGTTTTCGGAAGGGTATCTGTGCTCATTTCAAACTCGAGTTTTATGCGTCACCCCACCTCACCTTTCCCCTGAAGCAGCCATAAGTGTGTTTTCTAAAAGCGTGACTCTGTTCTGTTTGGGGATTCAGTGCATGGGGAGCGATTTTTACATTCCCTCGATAAGTGATATCATAAGTTTCTTTTTTTGTGGGACTTATTTCACTGAGGATGATCGTACCTAAATCCACTCAGGATGCTGCTACCAGCCTCATGACGTGGATTTCATGGCTGAGTGACACTCCATTGGACCTACGTAGCACCACTTGTCCACTTGTCCACTTGTCTTTGTCCACTTGTCCACTCGTCTTTGTCCACTTGGCTCTTTCCTGGGATATGAAACGTGTACCAGAGTGGAGGTTCTTGTCAAGACAGCAGCCCTCAACTTTGGGGTCCCTGTGTCTGGTTGATTTTTTCATTTTCCCAAGGTCAACGCCCATGTGTGGAAGTGCCCTATGCTCTGTGGTTCTGTGTTTTCCATGGTTTGGGAAAGAGGATACACTTGTGAAGATTGGCTGTTGGCCATTGACATCCCGCCCATCAGCTTAACAAGGCTCCCTTGACTCCGTGGCCTGTCCTGCCTTTCTGGTTTTTAGACTTTTTTCGCCTGGCCCTTTTGCCCCGGGGGTGGGGGGCGAGAGATTTCTTTGTAGTGCTGATTTGCTCTCCCAGGTTGCTTGGTTGGCCAAAAAGGGCGTATGCGTTTTTTCCTGAATATATTCAGGAAAAAACGCATACGCCCTTTTTGGCCAACCGCATCATTGTCCACGTTCTGGCGCTTTTCATGTGCTATCGGGGCCATTCCGATGTACCCGTTGACATCCGTTTCCTGCAGTTCTGCCTTGCGTTCAGCGCCTCTTCGTAGCCTGACCTCAATATATTTTGGGGCGATAGTTATCGTTTAGAACTCTGCAGGTTTGGGAAGTGCAGTGCCCCTGAGCTCCATTTCCCAAGTCGCTTTTTTGTGAGTGGGACGCAACACGGCTGGATGGCTTCACGCCCTATTGTCGATCCGGGGTGGCAGGCTGAACCGCTGGTGAATTCTTCTTCGTGATGGGAAATGAGAGTGACATGTGCCCGACCAAACACCTCCAGCGAGTCTCTCATTGGTTCCCCCTCTTGCAGTTCATCCTGCGGACAAATTGCAGACGGTACGAAAGAGGCATGGAAAGGCGCCGAGTCTCCAAGTGGGGAGATTGTTAGTAAGGGGGCCTGAATGGAGAACACGAGCACCAGGAGATGAAAACTGAGGTGAGTTTCAGAAAGCTTTCCCGATCCCACGGTGTAGCAACCGCTGGGTTTCCAATGAGTGCTTTCGCTGTCGGAAGATTGCGTTGAACCTGGAGAGTTGGGACCCATGGAATGGGGAGCACGCAGGATTCCTTTCAAGGGTCTGCATTTGCTTTCCCAACCTCACCAATCGTCTCAGCCCCAAGAGTGTCCAGCCTTATGTCTTCTGCCGCTGGGGCTGTAGATGTGGTCAATGCTGGTTGCATGCCAGTCCCTGAACGCATTTTGGAAGAATTTCTCTCTGTTTTGCCCTGCTTGTTTCTTCTTTATGTTGGAAATGTATCCTCAGAATGGGTCTGAGCTGATTTTCCCTGCTGGTTTTAGGCCGCTTTACACACACTTGATGCACTTACACAGAGATATCAAGACTTAGCTTTTAAGATGCTTACTAGTCGGATAGATACTTGTGCGATGAACAGGGTCTGGTGAGTCCAGTTGATTGAGCAAGGAGTAGGTCGTGTCCATTCCATATTCGGTTTTCGGAAGGGTATCTGTGCTCATTTCAAACTCGAGTTTTATGCGTCACCCCACCTCACCTTTCCCCTGAAGCAGGCATAAGTGTGTTTTCTAAAAGCGTGACTCTGTTCTGTTTGGGGATTCAGTTCATGGGGAGCGATTTTTACATTCCCTCGATAAGTGATATCATAAGTTTCTTTTTTGTGGGACTTATTTCACTGAGGATGATCATACCTAAATCCACTCAGGATGCTGCTACCAGCCTGATGACGTGGATTTCATGGCTGAGTGACACTCCATTGGACCTACGTAGCACCACTTCTGCACTTGTCCACTTGTCCACTCGTCTTTGTCCACTTGGCTCTTTCCTGGGATATGAAACGTGTACCGGAGTGGAGGTTCTTGTCAAGACAGCAGCCCTCAACTTTGGGGTCCCTGTGTCTGGTTGATTTTTTCATTTTCCCAAGGTCAACGCCCATGTGTGGAAGTGCCCTATGCTCTGTGGTTCTGTGTTTTACATGGTTTGGGAAAGAGGATACACTTGTGAAGATTGGCTGTTGGCCATTGACATCCCGCCCATCAGCTTAACAAGGCTCCCTTGACTCCGTGGGCTGTCCTGCCTTTCTGGTTTTTAGACTTTTTTCGCCTGGCCCTTTTGCCCCGGGGGGGGGGGGGGCGAAAGATTTCTTTGTAGTGCTGATTTGCTCTCCCAGGTTGCTTGGTTGGCCAAAAAGGGCGTATGCGTTTTTTCCTGAATATATTCAGGAAAAAACGCATACGCCCTTTTTGTCCAACCGCATCATTGTCCACGTTCTGGCGCTTTTCATGTGCTATCGGGGCCATTCCGATGTACCCGTTGACATCCGTTTCCTGCAGTTCTGCCTTGCGTTCAGCGCCTCTTCGTAGCCTGACCTCAATATATTTTGGGGCGATAGTTATCGTTTAGAACTCTGCAGGTTTGGGAAGTGCAGTGCCCCTGAGCTCCATTTCCCAAGTCGCTTTTTTGTGAGTGGGACGCAACACGGCTGGATGGCTTCACGCCCTATTGTCGATCCGGGGTTGCAGGCTGAACCGCTGGTGAATTCTTCTTCGTGATGGGAAATGAGAGTGACATGTGCCCGACCAAACACCTCCAGCGAGTCTCTCATTGGTTCCCCCTCTTGCAGTTCATCCTGCGGACAAATTGCAGACGGTACGAAAGAGGCATGGAAAGGCGCCGAGTCTCCAAGTGGGGAGATTGTTAGTAAGGGGGCCTGAATGGAGAACACGAGCACCAGGAGATGAAAACTGAGGTGAGTTTCAGAAAGCTTTCCCGATCCCACGGTGTAGCATCCGCTGGGTTTCCAATGAGTGCTTTCGATGTCAGAAGATTGCGTTGAACCTGGAGAGTTGGGACCCATGGAATGGGGAGCACGCAGGATTCCTTTCAAGGGTCTGCATTTGCTTTCCCAACCTCACCAATCGTCTCAGCCCCAAGAGTGTCCAGCCTTATGTCTTCTGCCGCTGGGGCTGTAGATGTGGTCAATCCTGGTTGCATGCCAGTCCCTGAACGCATTTTGGAAGAATTTCTCTCTGTTTTGCCCTGCTTGTTTCTTCTTTATGTTGGAAATGTATCCTCAGAATGGGTCTGAGCTGATTTTCCCTGCTGGTTTTAGGCCGCTTGACACACACTTGATGCACTTACACAGAGATATCAAGACTTAGCTTTGAAGATGCTTACTAGTCGGATAGATACTTGTGCGATGAACAGGGTCTGGTGAGTCCAGTTGATTGAGCAAGGAGTAGGTCGTGTCCATTCCATATTCGGTTTTCGGAAGGGTATCTGTGCTCATTTCAAACTCGAGTTTTATGCGTCACCCCACCTCACCTTTCCCCTGAAGCAGGCATAAGTGTGTTTTCTAAAAGCGTGACTCTGTTCTGTTTGGGGATTCAGTTCATGGGGAGCGATTTTTACATTCCCTCGATAAGTGATATCATAAGTTTCTTTTTTGTGGGACTTATTTCACTGAGGATGATCGTACCTAAATCCACGCAGGATGCTGCTACCAGCCTCATGACGTGGATTTCATGGCTGAGTGACACTCCATTGGACCTACGTAGCACCACTTCTGCACTTGTCCACTTGTCCACTCGTCATTGTCCACTTGGCTCTTTCCTGGGATATGAAACGTGTACCGGAGTGGAGGTTCTTGTCAAGACAGCAGCCCTCAACTTTGGGGTCCCTGTGTCTGGTTGATTTTTTCATTTTCCCAAGGTCAACGCCCATGTGTGGAAGTGCCCTATGCTCTGTGGTTCTGTGTTTTCCATGGTTTGGGAAAGAGGATACACTTGTGAAGATTGGCTGTTGGCCATTGACATCCCGCCCATCAGCTTAACAAGGCTCCCTTGACTCCGTGGGCTGTCCTGCGTTTCTGGTTTTTAGACTTTTTTCGCCTGGCCCTTTTGCCCCGGGGGGGGGGGGGGCGAGAGATTTCTTTGTAGTGCTGATTTGCTCTCCCAGGTTGCTTGGTTGGCCAAAAAGGGCGTATGCGTTTTTTCCTGAATATATTCAGGAAAAAACGCATACGCCCTTTTTGGGCAACCGCATCATTGTCCACGTTCTGGCGCTTTTCATGTGCTATCGGGGCCATTCCGATGTACCCGTTGACATCCGTTTCCTGCAGTTCTGCCTTGCGTTCAGCGCCTCTTCGTAGCCTGACCTCAATATATTTTGGGGCGATAGTTATCGTTTAGAACTCTGCAGGTTTGGGAAGTGCAGTGCCCCTGAGCTCCATTTCCCAAGTCGCTTTTTTGTGAGTGGGACGCAACACGGCTGGATGGCTTCACGCCCTATTGTCGATCCGGGGTGGCAGGCTGAACCGCTGGTGAATTCTTCTTCGTGATGGGAAATGAGAGTGACATGTGCCCGACCAAACACCTCCAGCGAGTCTCTCATTGGTTCCCCCTCTTGCAGTTCATCCTGCGGACAAATTGCAGACGGTACGAAAGAGGCATGGAAAGGCGCCGAGTCTCCAAGTGGGGAGATTGTTAGTAAGGGGGCCTGAATGGAGAACACGAGCACCAGGAGATGAAAACTGAGGTGAGTTTCAGAAAGCTTTCCCGATCCCACGGTGTAGCATCCGCTGGGTTTCCAATGAGTGCTTTCGCTGTCGGAAGATTGCGTTGAACCTGGAGAGTTGGGACCCATGGAATGGGGAGCACGCAGGATTCCTTTCAAGGGTCTGCATTTGCTTTCCCAACCTCACCAATCGTCTCAGCCCCAAGAGTGTCCAGCCTTATGTCTCCTGCCGCTGGGGCTGTAGATGTGGTCAATCCTGGTTGCATGCCAGTCCCTGAACGCATTTTGGAAGAATTTCTCTCTGTTTTGCCCTGCTTGTTTCTTCTTTATGTTGGAAATGTATCCTCAGAATGGGTCTGAGCTGATTTTCCCTGCTGGTTGTAGGCCGCTTTACACACACTTGATGCACTTACACAGAGATATCAAGACTTAGCTTTTAAGATGCTTACTAGTCGGATAGATACTTGTGCGATGAACAGGGTCTGGTGAGTCCAGTTGATTGAGCAAGGAGTAGGTCGTGTCCATTCCATATTCGGTTTTCGGAAGGGTATCTGTGCTCATTTCAAACTCGAGTTTTATGCGTCACCCCACCTCACCTTTCCCCTGAAGCAGCCATAAGTGTGTTTTCTAAAAGCGTGACTCTGTTCTGTTTGGGGATTCAGTGCATGGGGAGCGATTTTTACATTCCCTCGATAAGTGATATCATAAGTTTCTTTTTTTGTGGGACTTATTTCACTGAGGATGATCGTACCTAAATCCACTCAGGATGCTGCTACCAGCCTCATGACGTGGATTTCATGGCTGAGTGACACTCCATTGGACCTACGTAGCACCACTTGTCCACTTGTCCACTTGTCCACTCGTCTTTGTCCACTTGGCTCTTTCCTTGGATATGAAACGTGTACCGGAGTGGAGGTTCTTGTCAAGACAGCAGCCCTCAACTTTGGGGTCCCTGTGTCTGGTTGATTTTTTCATTTTCCCAAGGTCAACGCCCATGTGTGGAAGTGCCCTATGCTCTGTGGTTCTGTGTTTTACATGGTTTGGGAAAGAGGATACACTTGTGAAGATTGGCTGTTGGCCATTGACATCCCGCCCATCAGCTTAACAAGGCTCCCTTGACTCCGTGGCCTGTCCTGCCTTTCTGGTTTTTAGACTTTTTCCCCTGGCCCTTTTGCCCCTGGGGGGGCGAGAGATTTCTTTGTAGTGCTGATTTGCTCTCCCAGGTTGCTTGGTTGGCCAAAAAGGGCGTATGCGTTTTTTCCTGAATATATTCAGGAAAAAACGCATACGCCCTTTTTGGCCAACCGCATCATTGTCCACGTTCTGGCGCTTTTCATGTGCTATCGGGGCCATTCCGATGTACCCGTTGACATCCGTTTCCTGCAGTTCTGCCTTGCGTTCAGCGCCTCTTCGTAGCCTGACCTCAATATATTTTGGGGGGCTTCCCTGGTGGCGCAGTGGTTGAGAATCCGCCTGCCGATGCAGGAGACACGGGTTCGTGCCCTGGTCCGGGAAGATCCCACATGCCGCGGAGCAACTAAGCCCGTGAGCCATGGCCGCTGGGCCTGTGCGTCCGGAGCCTGTGCTCCGCAACGGGAGAGGCCACAACAGTGAGAGGCCCGCATACCGCAAAAAAAAAAAAAAAAAAAAAAAAAAATATATATATATATATATATATATATATATATATTTTGGGGCGATAGTTATCGTGTAGAACTCTGCAGGTTTGGGAAGTGCAGTGCCCCTGAGCTCCATTTCCCAAGTCGCTTTTTTGTGAGTGGGACGCAACACGGCTGGATGGCTTCACGCCCTATTGTCGATCCGGGGTGGCAGGCTGAACCGCTGGTGAATTCTTCTTCGTGATGGGAAATGAGAGTGACATGTGCCCGACCAAACACCTCCAGCGAGTCTCTCATTGGTTCCCCCTCTTGCAGTTCATCCTGCGGACAAATTGCAGACGGTACGAAAGAGGCTTGGAAAGGCGCCGAGTCTCCAAGTGGGGAGATTGTTAGTAAGGGGGCCTAAATGGAGAACACGAGCACCAGGAGATGAAAACTGAGGTGAGTTTCAGAAAGCTTTCCCGATCCCACGGTGTAGCATCCGCTGGGTTTCCAATGAGTGCTTTCGATGTCAGAAGATTGCGTTGAACCTGGAGAGTTGGGACCCATGGAATGGGGAGCACGCAGGATTCCTTTCAAGGGTCTGCATTTGCTTTCCCAACCTCACCAATCGTCTCAGCCCCAAGAGTGTCCAGCCTTATGTCTTCTGCCGCTGGGGCTGTAGATGTGGTCAATGCTGGTTGCATGCCAGTCCCTGAACGCATTTTGGAAGAATTTCTCTCTGATTTGCCCTGCTTGTTTCTTCTTTATGTTGGAAATGTATCCTCAGAATGGGTCTGAGCTGATTTTCCCTGCTGGTTTTAGGCCGCTTTACACACACTTGATGCACTTACACAGAGATATCAAGACTTAGCTTTTAAGATGCTTACTAGTCGGATAGATACTTGTGCGATGAACAGGGTCTGGTGAGTCCAGTTGATTGAGCAAGGAGTAGGTCGTGTCCATTCCATATTCGGTTTTCGGAAGGGTATCTGTGCTCATTTCAAACTCGAGTTTTATGCGTCACCCCACCTCACCTTTCCCCTGAAGCAGGCATAAGTGTGTTTTCTAAAAGCGTGACTCTGTTCTGTTTGGGGATTCAGTGCATGGGGAGCGATTTTTACATTCCCTCGATAAGTGATATCATAAGTTTCTGTCTTTGTGGGACTTATTTCACTGAGGATGATCGTACCTAAATCCACTCAGGATGCTGCTACCAGCCTCATGACGTGGATTTCATGGCTGAGTGACACTCCATTGGACCTACGTAGCACCACTTGTCCACTTGTCCACTTGTCTTTGTCCACTTGTCCACTTGGCTCTTTCCTGGGATATGAAACGTGTACCGGAGTGGAGGTTCTTGTCAAGACAGCAGCCCTCAACTTTGGGGTCCCTGTGTCTGGTTGATTTTTTCATTTTCCCAAGGTCAACGCCCATGTGTGGAAGTGCCCTATGCTCTGTGGTTCTGTGTTTTCCATGGTTTGGGAAAGAGGATACACTTGTGAAGATTGGCTGTTGGCCATTGACATCCCGCCCATCAGCTTAACAAGGCTCCCTTGACTCCGTGGGCTGTCCTGCCTTTCTGGTGTTTAGACTTATTTCGCCTGGCTCTTTTGCCCCGGGGGGGGGGGGGGGCGAGAGATTTCTTTGTAGTGCTGATTTGCTCTCCCAGGTTGCTTGGTTGGCCAAAAAGGGCGTATGCGTTTTTTCCTGAATATATTCAGGAAAAAACGCATACGCCCTTTTTGGCCAACCGCATCATTGTCCACGTTCTGGCGCTTTTCATGTGCTATCGGGGCCATTCCGATGTACCCGTTGACATCCGTTTCCTGCAGTTCTGCCTTGCGTTCAGCGCCTCTTCGTAGCCTGACCGCAATATATTTTGGGGCGATAGTTATCGTTTAGAACTCTGCAGGTTTGGGAAGTGCAGTGCCCCTGAGCTCCATTTCCCAAGTCGCTTTTTTGTGAGTGGGACGCAACACGGCTGGATGGCTTCACGCCCTATTGTCGATCCGGGATGGCAGGCTGAACCTCTGGTGAATTCTTCTTCGTGATGGGAAATGAGAGTGACATGTGCCCGACCAAACACCTCCAGCGAGTCTCTCATTGGTTCCCCCTCTTGCAGTTCATCCTGCGGACAAATTGCAGACGGTACGAAAGAGGCATGGAAAGGCGCCGAGTCTCCAAGTGGGGAGATTGTTAGTAAGGGGGCCTGAATGGAGAACACGAGCACCAGGAGATGAAAACTGAGGTGAGTTTCAGAAAGCTTTCCCGATCCCACGGTGTAGCATCCGCTGGGTTTCCAATGAGTGCTTTCGCTGTCGGAAGATTGCGTTGAACCTGGAGAGTTGGGACCCATGGAATGGGGAGCACGCAGGATTCCTTTCAAGGGTCTGCATTTGCTTTCCCAACCTCACCAATCGTCTCAGCCCAAGAGTGTCCAGCCTTATGTCTTCTGCCGCTGGGGCTGTAGATGTGGTCAATCCTGGTTGCATGCCAGTCCCTGAACGCATTTTGGAAGAATTTCTCTCTGTTTTGCCCTGCTTGTTTCTTCTTTATGTTGGAAATGTATCCTCAGAATGGGTCTGAGCTGATTTTCCCTGCTGGTATTAGGCCGCTTGACACACACTTGATGCACTTACACAGAGATATCAAGACTTAGCTTTGAAGATGCTTACTAGTCGGATAGATACTTGTGCGATGAACAGGGTCTGGTGAGTCCAGTTGATTGAGCAAGGAGTAGGTCGTGTCCATTCCATATTCGGTTTTCGGAAGGGTATCTGTGCTCATTTCAAACTCGAGTTTTATGCGTCACCCCACCTCACCTTTCCCCTGAAGCAGGCATAAGTGTGTTTTCTAAAAGCGTGACTCTGTTCTGTTTGGGGATTCAGTGCATGGGGAGCGATTTTTACATTCCCTCGATAAGTGATATCATAAGTTTCTTTTTTTGTGGGACTTATTTCACTGAGGATGATCGTACCTAAATCCACTCAGGATGCTGCTACCAGCCTCATGACGTGGATTTCATGGCTGAGTGACACTCCATTGGACCTACGTAGCACCACTTCTGCACTTGTCCACTTGTCCACTCGTCTTTGTCCACTTGGCTCTTTCCTGGGATATGAAACGTGTACCGGAGTGGAGGTTCTTGTCAAGACAGCAGCCCTCAACTTTGGGGTCCCTGTGTCTGGTTGATTTTTTCATTTTCCCAAGGTCAACGCCCATGTGTGGAAGTGCCCTATGCTCTGTGGTTCTGTGTTTTCCATGGTTTGGGAAAGAGGATACACTTGTGAAGATTGGCTGTTGGCCATTGACATCCCGCCCATCAGCTTAACAAGGCTCCCTTGACTCCGTGGCCTGTCCTGCCTTTCTGGTTTTTAGACTTTTTTCGCCTGGCCCTTTTGCCCCGGGGGGGGGCGGGCGAGAGATTTCTTTGTAGTGCTGATTTGCTCTCCCAGGTTGCTTGGTTGGCCAAAAAGGGCGTATGCGTTTTTTCCTGAATATATTCAGGAAAAAACGCATACGCCCTTTTTGGCCAACCACATCATTGTCCACGTTCTGGCACTTTTCATGTGCTATCGGGGCCATTCCGATGTAGCCGTTGACATCCGTTTCCTGCAATTCTGCCTTGCGTTCAACGCCTCTTCGTAGCCTGACCTCAATATATTTTGGGGCGATAGTTATCGTTTAGAACTCTGCAGGTTTGCGAAGTGCAGTGCCCCTGAGCTCCATTTCCCAAGTCGCTTTTTTGTGAGTGGGACGCAACACGGCTGGATGGCTTCACGTCCTATTGTCGATCCGGGGTGGCAGGCTGAACCGCTGGTGAATTCTTCTTCGTGATGGGAAATGAGAGTGACATGTGCCCGACCAAACACCTCCAGCGAGTCTCTCATTGGTTCCCCCTCTTGCAGTTCATCCTGCGGACAAATTGCAGACGGTACGAAAGAGGCATGGAAAGGCGCCGAGTCTCCAAGTGGGGAGATTGTTAGTAAGGGGGCCTGAATGGAGAACACGAGCACCAGGAGATGAAAACTGAGGTGAGTTTCAGAAAGCTTTCGCGATCCCACGGTGTAGCATCCGCTGGGTTTCCAATGAGTGCTTTCGCTGTCGGAAGATTGCGTTGAACCTGGAGAGTTGGGACCCATGGAATGGGGAGCACGCAGGATTCCTTTCAAGGGTCTGCATTTGCTTTCCCAACCTCACCAATCGTCTCAGCCCCAAGAGTGTCCAGCCTTATGTCTTCTGCCGCTGGGGCTGTAGATGTGGTCAATCCTGGTTGCATGCCAGTCCCTGAACGCATTTTGGAAGAATTTCTCTCTGTTTTGCCCTGCGTGTTTCTTCTTTATGTTGGAAATGTATCCTCAGAATGGGTCTGAGCTGATTTTCCCTGCTGGTTTTAGGCCGCTTGACACACACTTGATGCACTTACACAGAGATATCAAGACTTAGCTTTGAAGATGCTTACTAGTCGGATAGATACTTGTGCGATGAACAGGGTCTGGTGAGTCCAGTTGATTGAGCAAGGAGTAGGTCGTGTCCATTCCATATTCGGTTTTCGGAAGGGTATCTGTGCTCATTTCAAACTCGAGTTTTATGCGTCACCCCACCTCACCTTTCCCCTGAAGCAGGCATAAGTGTGTTTTCTAAAAGCGTGACTCTGTTCTGTTTGGGGATTCAGTGCATGGGGAGCGATTTTTACATTCCCTCGATAAGTGATATCATAAGTTTCTTTTTTTGTGGGACTTATTTCACTGAGGATGATCGTACCTAAATCCACTCAGGATGCTGCTACCAGCCTCATGACGTGGATTTCATGGCTGAGTGACACTCCATTGGACCTACGTAGCACCACTTGTCCACTTGTCCACTTGTCTTTGTCCACTTGTCCACTCGTCTTTGTCCACTTGGCTCTTTCCTGGGATATGAAACGTGTACCGGAGTGGAGGTTCTTGTCAAGACAGCAGCCCTCAACTTTGGGGTCCCTGTGTCTGGTTGATTTTTTCATTTTCCCAAGGTCAACGCCCATGTGTGGAAGTGCCCTATGCTCTGTGGTTCTGTGTTTTCCATGGTTTGGGAAAGAGGATACACTTGTGAAGATTGGCTGTTGGCCATTGACATCCCGCCCATCAGCTTAACAAGGCTCCCTTGACTCCGTGGCCTGTCCTGCCTTTCTGGTTTTTAGACTTTTTTCGCCTGGCCCTTTTGCCCCGGGGGGGGGCGAGAGATTTCTTTGTAGTGCTGATTTGCTCTCCCAGGTTGCTTGGTTGGCCAAAAAGGGCGTATGCGTTTTTTCCTGAATATATTCAGGAAAAAACGCATACGCCCTTTTTGGCCAACCACATCATTGTCCACGTTCTGGCGCTTTTCATGTGCTATCGGGGCCATTCCGATGTAGCCGTTGACATCCGTTTCCTGCAATTCTGCCTTGCGTTCAACGCCTCTTCGTAGCCTGACCTCAATATATTTTGGGGCGATAGTTATCGTTTAGAACTCTGCAGGTTTGGGAAGTGCAGTGCCCCTGAGCTCCATTTCCCAAGTCGCTTTTTTGTGAGTGGGACGCAACACGGCTGGATGGCTTCACGTCCTATTGTTGATCCGGGGTGGCAGGCTGAACCGCTGGTGAATTCTTCTTCGTGATGGGAAATGAGAGTGACATGTGCCCGACCAAACACCTCCAGCGAGTCTCTCATTGGTTCCCCCTCTTGCAGTTCATCCTGCGGACAAATTGCAGACGGTACGAAAGAGGCATGGAAAGGCGCCGAGTCTCCAAGTGGGGAGATTGTTATTAAGGGGGCCTGAATGGAGAACACGAGCACCAGGAGATGAAAACTGAGGTGAGTTTCAGAAAGCTTTCCCGATCCCACGGTGTAGCAACCGCTGGGTTTCCAATGAGTGCTTTCGCTGTCGGAAGATTGCGTTGAACCTGGAGAGTTGGGACCCATGGAATGGGGAGCACGCAGGATTCCTTTCAAGGGTCTGCATTTGCTTTCCCAACCTCACCAATCGTCTCAGCCCCAAGAGTGTCCAGCCTTATGTCTTCTGCCGCTGGGGCTGTAGATGTGGTCAATCCTGGTTGCATGCCAGTCCCTGAACGCATTTTGCAACAATTTCTCTCTGTTTTGCCCTGCTTGTTTCTTCTTTATGTTGGAAATGTATCCTCAGAATGGGTCTGAGCTGATTTTCCCTGCTGGTTGTAGGCCGCTTGACACACACTTGATGCACTTACACAGAGATATCAAGACTTAGCTTTGAAGATGCTTACTAGTCGGATAGATACTTGTGCGATGAACAGGGTCTGGTGAGTCCAGTTGATTGAGCAAGGAGTAGGTCGTGTCCATTCCATATTCGGTTTTCGGAAGGGTATCTGTGCTCATTTCAAACTCAAGTTTTATGCGTCACCCCACCTCACCTTTCCCCTCAAGCAGGCATAAGTGTGTTTTCTAAAAGCGTGACTCTGTTCTGTTTGGGGATTCAGTTCATGGGGAGCGATTTTTACATTCCCTCGATAAGTGATATCATAAGTTACTTTTTTGTGGGACTTATTTCACTGAGGATGATCGTACCTAAATCCACTCAGGATGCTGCTACCAGCCTCATGACGTGGATTTCATGGCTGAGTGACACTCCATTGGACCTACGTAGCACCACTTGTCCACTTGTCCACTTGTCCACTCGTCTTTGTCCACTTGGCTCTTTCCTGGGATATGAAACGTGTACCGGAGTGGAGGTTCTTGTCAAGACAGCAGCCCTCAACTTTGGGGTCCCTGTGTCTGGTTGATTTTTTCATTTTCCCAAGGTCAACGCCCATGTGTGGAAGTGCCCTATGCTCTGTGGTTCTGTGTTTTACATGGTTTGGGAAAGAGGATACACTTGTGAAGATTGGCTGTTGGCCATTGACATCCCGCCCATCAGCTTAACAAGGCTCCCTTGACTCCGTGGCCTGTCCTGACTTTCTGGTTTTTAGACTTTTTTCGCCTGGCCCCTTTGCCCCGGGGGGGGGGGCGAGAGATTTCTTTGTAGTGCTGATTTGCTCTCCCAGGTTGCTTGGTTGGCCAAAAAGGGCGTATGCGTTTTTTCCTGAATATATTCAGGAAAAAACGCATACGCCCTTTTTGGCCAACCACATCATTGTCCACGTTCTGGCACTTTTCATGTGCTATCGGGGCCATTCCGATGTAGCTGTTGACATCCGTTTCCTGCAATTCTGCCTTGCGTTCAACGCCTCTTCGTAGCCTGACCTCAATATATTTTGGGGCGATAGTTATCGTTTAGAACTCTGCAGGTTTGGGAAGTGCAGTGCCCCTGAGCTCCATTTCCCAAGTCGCTTTTTTGTGAGTGGGACGCAACACGGCTGGATGGCTTCACGTCCTATTGTCGATCCGGGGTGGCAGGCTGAACCGCTGGTGAATTCTTCTTCGTGATGGGAAATGAGAGTGAAATGTGCCCGACCAAACACCTCCAGCGAGTCTCTCATTGGTTCCCCCTCTTGCAGTTCATCCTGCGGACAAATTGCAGACGGTACGAAAGAGGCATGGAAAGGCGCCGAGTCTCCAAGTGGGGAGATTGTTAGTAAGGGGGCCTGAATGGAGAACACGAGCACCAGGAGATGAAAACTGAGGTGAGTTTCAGAAAGCTTTCCCGATCCCACGGTGTAGCATCCGCTGGGTTTCCAATGAGTGCTTTCGCTGTCGGAAGATTGCGTTGAACCTGGAGAGTTGGGACCCATGGAATGGGGAGCACGCAGGATTCCTTTCAAGGGTCTGCATTTGCTTTCCCAACCTCACCAATCGTCTCAGCCCCAAGAGTGTCCAGCCTTATGTCTTCTGCCGCTGGGGCTGTAGATGTGGTCAATCCTGGTTGCATGCCAGTCCCTGAACGCATTTTGGAAGAATTTCTCTCTGTTTTGCCCTGCTTGTTTCTTCTTTATGTTGGAAATGTATCCTCAGAATGGGTCTGAGCTGATTTTCCCTGCTGGTTGTAGGCCGCTTGACACACACTTGATGCACTTACACAGAGATATCAAGACTTAGCTTTGAAGATGCTTACTAGTCGGATAGATACTTGTGCGATGAACAGGGTCTGGTGAGTCCAGTTGATTGAGCAAGGAGTAGGTCGTGTCCATTCCATATTCGGTTTTCGGAAGGGTATCTGTGCTCATTTCAAACTCGAGTTTTATGCGTCACCCCACCTCACCTTTCCCCTGAAGCAGGCATAAGTGTGTTTTCTAAAAGCGTGACTCTGTTCTGTTTGGGGATTCAGTTCATGGGGAGCGATTTTTACATTCCCTCGATAAGTGATATCATAAGTTTCTTTTTTGTGGGACTTATTTCACTGAGGATGATCGTACCTAAATCCACTCAGGATGCTGCTACCAGCCTCATGACGTGGATTTCATGACTGAGTGACACTCCATTGGACCTACGTAGCACCACTTCTGCACTTGTCCACTTGTCCACTCGTCTTTGTCCACTTGGCTCTTTCCTGGGATATGAAACGTGTACCGGAGTGGAGGTTCTTGTCAAGACAGCAGCCCTCAACTTTGGGGTCCCTGTGTCTGGTTGATTTTTTCATTTTCCCAAGGTCAACGCCCATGTGTGGAAGTGCCCTATGCTCTGTGGTTCTGTGTTTTCCATGGTTTGGGAAAGAGGATACACTTGTGAAGATTGGCTGTTGGCCATTGACATCCCGCCCATCAGCTTAACAAGGCTCCCTTGACTCCGTGGCCTGTCCTGCCTTTCTGGTTTTTAGACTTTTTTCGCCTGGCCCTTTTGCCCCGGTGGGGGGGCGAGAGATTTCTTTGTAGTGCTGATTTGCTCTCCCAGGTTGCTTGGTTGGCCAAAAAGGGCGTATGCGTTTTTTCCTGAATATATTCAGGAAAAAACGCATACGCCCTTTTTGGCCAACCACATCATTGTCCACGTTCTGGCGCTTTTCATGTGCTATCGGGGCCATTCCGATGTAGCCGTTGACATCCGTTTCCTGCAATTCTGCCTTGCGTTCAACGCCTCTTCGTAGCCTGACCTCAATATATTTTGGGGCGATAGTTATCGTTTAGAACTCTGCAGGTTTGGGAAGTGCAGTGCCCCTGAGCTCCATTTCCCAAGTCGCTTTTTTGTGAGTGGGACGCAACACGGCTGGATGGCTTCACGCCCTATTGTCGATCCGGGGTGGCAGGCTGAACCGCTGGTGAATTCTTCTTCGTGATGGGAAATGAGAGTGACATGTGCCCGACCAAACACCTCCAGCGAGTCTCTCATTGGTTCCCCCTCTTGCAGTTCATCCTGCGGACAAATTGCAGACGGTACGAAAGAGGCATGGAAAGGCGCCGAGTCTCCAAGTGGGGAGATTGTTAGTAAGGGGGCCTGAATGGAGAACACGAGCACCAGGAGATGAAAACTGAGGTGAGTTTCAGAAAGCTTTCCCGATCCCACGGTGTAGCATCCGCTGGGTTTCCAATGAGTGCTTTCGCTGTCGGAAGATTGCGTTGAACCTGGAGAGTTGGGACCCATGGAATGGGGAGCACGCAGGATTCCTTTCAAGGGTCTGCATTTGCTTTCCCAACCTCACCAATCGTCTCAGCCCCAAGAGTGTCCAGCCTTATGTCTTCTGCCGCTGGGGCTGTAGATGTGGTCAATCCTGGTTGCATGCCAGTCCCTGAACGCATTTTGGAAGAATTTCTCTCTGTTTTGCCCTGCTTGTTTCTTCTTTATGTTGGAAATGTATCCTCAGAATGGGTCTGAGCTGATTTTCCCTGCTGGTTTTAGGCCGCTTGACACACACTTGATGCACTTACACAGAGATATCAAGACTTAGCTTTGAAGATGCTTACTAGTCGGATAGATACTTGTGCGATGAACAGGGTCTGGTGAGTCCAGTTGATTGAGCAAGGAGTAGGTCGTGTCCATTCCATATTCGGTTTTCGGAAGGGTATCTGTGCTCATTTCAAACTCGAGTTTTATGCGTCACCCCACCTCACCTTTCCCCTGAAGCAGGCATAAGTGTGTTTTCTAAAAGCGTGACTCTGTTCTGTTTGGGGATTCAGTTCATGGGGAGCGATTTTTACATTCCCTCGATAAGTGATATCATAAGTTTCTTTTTTTGTGGGACTTATTTCACTGAGGATGATCGTACCTAAATCCACTCAGGATGCTGCTACCAGCCTCATGACGTGGATTTCATGGCTGAGTGACACTCCATTGGACCTACGTAGCACCACTTGTCCACTTGTCCACTTGTCTTTGTCCACTTGTCCACTCGTCTTTGTCCACTTGGCTCTTTCCTGGGATATGAAACGTGTACCGGAGTGGAGGTTCTTGTCAAGACAGCAGCCCTCAACTTTGGGGTCCCTGTGTCTGGTTGATTTTTTCATTTTCCCAAGGTCAACGCCCATGTGTGGAAGTGCCCTATGCTCTGTGGTTCTGTGTTTTCCATGGTTTGGGAAAGAGGATACACTTGTGAAGATTGGCTGTTGGCCATTGACATCCCGCCCATCAGCTTAACAAGGCTCCCTTGACTCCGTGGGCTGTCCTGCCTTTCTGGTTTTTAGACTTTTTTCGCCTGGCCCTTTTGCCCCGGGGGGGGGGCGAGAGATTTCTTTGTAGTGCTGATTTGCTCTCCCAGGTTGCTTGGTTGGCCAAAAAGGGCGTATGCGTTTTTTCCTGAATGAATATATTCAGTAAAAAACGCATACGCCCTTTTTGGCCAACCGCATCATTGTCCACGTTCTGGCGCTTTTCATGTGCTATCGGGGCCATTCCGATGTACCCGTTGACATCCGTTTCCTGCAGTTCTGCCTTGCGTTCAGCGCCTCTTCGTAGCCTGACCTCAATATATTTTGGGGCGATAGTTATCGTTTAGAACTCTGCAGGTTTGGGAAGTGCAGTGCCCCTGAGCTCCATTTCCCAAGTCGCTTTTTTGTGAGTGGGACGCAACACGGCTGGATGGCTTCACGCCCTATTGTCGATCCGGGGTGGCAGGCTGAACCGCTGGTGAATTCTTCTTCGTGATGGGAAATGAGAGTGACATGTGCCCGACCAAACACCTCCAGCGAGTCTCTCATTGGTTCCCCCTCTTGCAGTTCATCCTGCGGACAAATTGCAGACGGTACGAAAGAGGCATGGAAAGGCGCCGAGTCTCCAAGTGGGGAGATTGTTAGTAAGGGGGCCTGAATGGAGAACACGAGCACCAGGAGATGAAAACTGAGGTGAGTTTCAGAAAGCTTTCCCGATCCCACGGTGTAGCATCCGCTGGGTTTCCAATGAGTGCTTTCGCTGTCGGAAGATTGCGTTGAACCTGGAGAGTTGGGACCCATGGAATGGGGAGCACGCAGGATTCCTTTCAAGGGTCTGCATTTGCTTTCCCAACCTCACCAATCGTCTCAGCCCCAAGAGTGTCCAGCCTTATGTCTTCTGCCGCTGGGGCTGTAGATGTGGTCAATGCTGGTTGCATGCCAGTCCCTGAACGCATTTTGGAAGAATTTCTCTCTGTTTTGCCCTGCTTGTTTCTTCTTTATGTTGGAAATGTATCCTCAGAATGGGTCTGAGCTGATTTTCCCTGCTGGTTGTAGGCCGCTTGACACACACTTGATGCACTTACACAGAGATATCAAGACTTAGCTTTGAAGATGCTTACTAGTCGGATAGATACTTGTGCGATGAACAGGGTCTGGTGAGTCCAGTTGATTGAGCAAGGAGTAGGTCGTGTCCATTCCATATTCGGTTTTCGGAAGGGTATCTGTGCTCATTTCAAACTCGAGTTTTATGCGTCACCCCACCTCACCTTTCCCCTGAAGCAGGCATAAGTGTGTTTTCTAAAAGCGTGACTCTGTTCTGTTTGGGGATTCAGTGCATGGGGAGCGATTTTTACATTCCCTCGATAAGTGATATCATAAGTTTCTTTTTTTGTGGGACTTATTTCACTGAGGATGATCGTACCTAAATCCACTCAGGATGCTGCTACCAGCCTCATGACGTGGATTTCATGGCTGAGTGACACTCCATTGGACCTACGTAGCACCACTTGTCCACTTGTCCACTTGTCTTTGTCCACTTGTCCACTCGTCTTTGTCCACTTGGCTCTTTCCTGGGATATGAAACGTGTACCGGAGTGGAGGTTCTTGTCAAGACAGCAGCCCTCAACTTTGGGGTCCCTGTGTCTGGTTGATTTTTTCATTTTCCCAAGGTCAACGCCCATGTGTGGAAGTGCCCTATGCTCTGTGGTTCTGTGTTTTCCATGGTTTGGGAAAGAGGATACACTTGTGAAGATTGGCTGTTGGCCATTGACATCCCGCCCATCAGCTTAACAAGGCTCCCTTGACTCCGTGGGCTGTCCTGCCTTTCTGGTTTTTAGACTTTTTTCGCCTGGCCCTTTTGCCCCGGGGGGGGGGCGAGAGATTTCTTTGTAGTGCTGATTTGCTCTCCCAGGTTGCTTGGTTGGCCAAAAAGGGCGTATGCGTTTTTTCCTGAATGAATATATTCAGGAAAAAACGCATACGCCCTTTTTGGCCAACCGCATCATTGTCCACGTTCTGGCGCTTTTCATGTGCTATCGGGGCCATTCCGATGTACCCGTTGACATCCGTTTCCTGCAGTTCTGCCTTGCGTTCAGCGCCTCTTCGTAGCCTGACCTCAATATATTTTGGGGCGATAGTTATCGTTTAGAACTCTGCAGGTTTGGGAAGTGCAGTGCCCCTGAGCTCCATTTCCCAAGTCGCTTTTTTGTGAGTGGGACGCAACACGGCTGGATGGCTTCACGCCCTATTGTCGATCCGGGGTTGCAGGCTGAACCGCTGGTGAATTCTTCTTCGTGATGGGAAATGAGAGTGACATGTGCCCGACCAAACACCTCCAGCGAGTCTCTCATTGGTTCCCCCTCTTGCAGTTCATCCTGCGGACAAATTGCAGACGGTACGAAAGAGGCATGGAAAGGCGCCGAGTCTCCAAGTGGGGAGATTGTTAGTAAGGGGGCCTGAATGGAGAACACGAGCACCAGGAGATGAAAACTGAGGTGAGTTTCAGAAAGCTTTCCCGATCCCACGGTGTAGCATCCGCTGGGTTTCCAATGAGTGCTTTCGCTGTCGGAAGATTGCGTTGAACCTGGAGAGTTGGGACCCATGGAATGGGGAGCACGCAGGATTCCTTTCAAGGGTCTGCATTTGCTTTCCCAACCTCACCAATCGTCTCAGCCCAAGAGTGTCCAGCCTTATGTCTTCTGCCGCTGGGGCTGTAGATGTGGTCAATCCTGGTTGCATGCCAGTCCCTGAACGCATTTTGGAAGAATTTCTCTCTGTTTTGCCCTGCTTGTTTCTTCTTTATGTTGGAAATGTATCCTCAGAATGGGTCTGAGCTGATTTTCCCTGCTGGTTGTAGGCCGCTTTACACACACTTGATGCACTTACACAGAGATATCAAGACTTAGCTTTTAAGATGCTTACTAGTCGGATAGATACTTTTGCGATGAACAGGGTCTGGTGAGTCCAGTTGATTGAGCAAGGAGTAGATCGTGTCCATTCCATATTCGGTTTTCAGAAGGGTATCTGTGCTCATTTCAAACTCGAGTTTTATGCGTCACCCCACCTCACCTTTCCCCTGAAGCAGGCATAAGTGTGTTTTCTAAAAGCGTGACTCTGTTCTGTTTGGGGATTCAGTGCATGGGGAGCGATTTTTACATTCCCTCGATAAGTGATATCATAAGTTTCTTTTTTTGTGGGACTTATTTCACTGAGGATGATCGTACCTAAATCCACTCAGGATGCTGCTACCAGCCTCATGACGTGGATTTCATGGCTGAGTGACACTCCATTGGACCTACGTAGCACCACTTCTGCACTTGTCCACTTGTCCACTCGTCTTTGTCCACTTGGCTCTTTCCTGGGATATGAAACGTGTACCGGAGTGGAGGTTCTTGTCAAGACAGCAGCCCTCAACTTTGGGGTCCCTGTGTCTGGTTGATTTTTTCATTTTCCCAAGGTCAACGCCCATGTGTGGAAGTGCCCTATGCTCTGTGGTTCTGTGTTTTCCATGGTTTGGGAAAGAGGATACACTTGTGAAGATTGGCTGTTGGCCATTGACATCCCGCCCATCAGCTTAACAAGGCTCCCTTGACTCCGTGGCCTGTCCTGCCTTTCTGGTTTTTAGACTTTTTTCGCCTGGCCCTTTTGCCCCGGGGGGGGGCGAGAGATTTCTTTGTACTGCTGATTTGCTCTCCCAGGTTGCCTGGTTGGCCAAAAAGGGCGTATGCGTTTTTTCCTGAATATATTCAGGAAAAAACGCATACGCCCTTTTTGGCCAACCACATCATTGTCCACGTTCTGGCGCTTTTCATGTGCTATCGGGGCCATTCCGATGTAGCCGTTGACATCCGTTTCCTGCAATTCTGCCTTGCGTTCAACGCCTCTTCGTAGCCTGACCTCAATATATTTTGGGGCGATAGTTATCGTTTAGAACTCTGCAGGTTTGGGAAGTGCAGTGCCCCTGAGCTCCATTTCCCAAGTCGCTTTTTTGTGAGTGGGACGCAACACGGCTGGATGGCTTCACGCCCTATTGTCGATCCGGGGTGGCAGGCTGAACCGCTGGTGAATTCTTCTTCGTGATGGGAAATGAGAGTGACATGTGCCCGACCAAACACCTCCAGCGAGTCTCTCATTGGTTCCCCCTCTTGCAGTTCATCCTGCGGACAAATTGCAGACGGTACGAAAGAGGCATGGAAAGGCGCCGAGTCTCCAAGTGGGGAGATTGTTAGTAAGGGGGCCTGAATGGAGAACACGAGCACCAGGAGATGAAAACTGAGGTGAGTTTCAGAAAGCTTTCCCGATCCCACGGTGTAGCATCCGCTGGGTTTCCAATGAGTGCTTTCGCTGTCGGAAGATTGCGTTGAACCTGGAGAGTTGGGACCCATGGAATGGGGAGCACGCAGGATTCCTTTCAAGGGTCTGCATTTGCTTTCCCAACCTCACCAATCGTCTCAGCCCCAAGAGTGTCCAGCCTTATGTCTTCTGCCGCTGGGGCTGTAGATGTGGTCAATGCTGGTTGCATGCCAGTCCCTGAACGCATTTTGGAAGAATTTCTCTCTGTTTTGCCCTGCTTGTTTCTTCTTTATGTTGGAAATGTATCCTCAGAATGGGTCTGAGCTGATTTTCCCTGCTGGTTGTAGGCCGCTTGACACACACTTGATGCACTTACACAGAGATATCAAGACTTAGCTTTGAAGATGCTTACTAGTCGGATAGATACTTGTGCGATGAACAGGGTCTGGTGAGTCCAGTTGATTGAGCAAGGAGTAGGTCGTGTCCATTCCATATTCGGTTTTCGGAAGGGTATCTGTGCTCATTTCAAACTCGAGTTTTATGCGTCACCCCACCTCACCTTTCCCCTGAAGCAGGCATAAGTGTGTTTTCTAAAAGCGTGACTCTGTTCTGTTTGGGGATTCAGTGCATGGGGAGCGATTTTTACATTCCCTCGATAAGTGATATCATAAGTTTCTTTTTTTGTGGGATTTATTTCACTGAGGATGATCGTACCTAAATCCACTCAGGATGCTGCTACCAGCCTCATGACGTGGATTTCATGGCTGAGTGACACTCCATTGGACCTACGTAGCACCACTTGTCCACTTGTCCACTTGTCTTTGTCAACTTGTCCACTCGTCTTTGTCCACTTGGCTCTTTCCTGGGATATGAAACGTGTACCGGAGTGGAGGTTCTTGTCAAGACAGCAGCCCTCAACTTTGGGGTCCCTGTGTCTGGTTGATTTTTTCATTTTCCCAAGGTCAACGCCCATGTGTGGAAGTGCCCTATGCTCTGTGGTTCTGTGTTTTCCATGGTTTGGGAAAGAGGATACACTTGTGAAGATTGGCTGTTGGCCATTGACATCCCGCCCATCAGCTTAACAAGGCTCCCTTGACTCCGTGGGCTGTCCTGCCTTTCTGGTTTTTAGACTTTTTTCGCCTGGCCCTTTTGCCCCGGGGGGGGGGCGAGAGATTTCTTTGTAGTGCTGATTTGCTCTCCCAGGTTGCTTGGTTGGCCAAAAAGGGCGTATGCGTTTTTTCCTGAATATATTCAGGAAAAAACGCATACGCCCTTTTTGGCCAACCGCATCATTGTCCACGTTCTGGCGCTTTTCATGTGCTATCGGGGCCATTCCGATGTACCCGTTGACATCCGTTTCCTGCAGTTCTGCCTTGCGTTCAGCGCCTCTTCGTAGCCTGACCTCAATATATTTTGGGGCGATAGTTATCGTTTAGAACTCTGCAGGTTTGGGAAGTGCAGTGCCCCTGAGCTCCATTTCCCAAGTCGCTTTTTTGTGAGTGGGACGCAACACGGCTGGATGGCTTCACGTCCTATTGTCGATCCGGGGTGGCAGGCTGAACCGCTGGTGAATTCTTCTTCGTGATGGGAAATGAGAGTGACATGTGCCCGACCAAACACCTCCAGCGAGTCTCTCATTGGTTCCCCCTCTTGCAGTTCATCCTGCGGACAAATTGCAGACGGTACGAAAGAGGCATGGAAAGGCGCCGAGTCTCCAAGTGGGGAGATTGTTAGTAAGGGGTCCTGAATGGAGAACACGAGCACCAGGAGATGAAAACTGAGGTGAGTTTCAGAAAGCTTTCCCGATCCCACGGTGTAGCATCCGCTGGGTTTCCAATGAGTGCTTTCGCTGTCGGAAGATTGCGTTGAACCTGGAGAGTTGGGACCCATGAAATGGGGAGCACGCAGGATTCCTTTCAAGGGTCTGCATTTGCTTTCCCAACCTCACCAATCGTCTCAGCCCCAAGAGTGTCCAGCCTTATGTCTTCTGCCGCTGGGGCTGTAGATGTGGTCAATCCTGGTTGCATGCCAGTCCCTGAACGCATTTTGGAAGAATTTCTCTCTGTTTTGCCCTGCTTGTTTCTTCTTTATGTTGGAAATGTATCCTCAGAATGGGTCTGAGCTGATTTTCCCTGCTGGTTTTAGGCCGCTTGACACACACTTGATGCACTTACACAGAGATATCAAGACTTAGCTTTGAAGATGCTTACTAGTCGGATAGATACTTGTGCGATGAACAGGGTCTGGTGAGTCCAGTTGATTGAGCAAGGAGTAGGTCGTGTCCATTCCATATTCGGTTTTCGGAAGGGTATCTGTGCTCATTTCAAACTCGAGTTTTATGCGTCACCCCACCTCACCTTTCCCCTGAAGCAGGCATAAGTGTGTTTTCTAAAAGCGTGACTCTGTTCTGTTTGGGGATTCAGTTCATGGGGAGCGATTTTTACATTCCCTCGATAAGTGATATCATAAGTTACTTTTTCGTGGGACTTATTTCACTGAGGATGATCGTACCTAAATCCACTCAGGATGCTGCTACCAGCCTCATGACGTGGATTTCATGGCTGAGTGACACTCCATTGGACCTACGTAGCACCACTTCTGCACTTGTCCACTTGTCCACTCGTCTTTGTCCACTTGGCTCTTTCCTGGGATATGAAACGTGTACCGGAGTGGAGGTTCTTGTCAAGACAGCAGCCCTCAATTTTGGGGTCCCTGTGTCTGGTTGATTTTTTCATTTTCCCAAGGTCAACGCCCATGTGTGGAAGTGCACTATGCTCTGTGGTTCTGTGTTTTACATGGTTTGGGAAAGAGGATACACTTGTGAAGATTGGCTGTTGGCCATTGACATCCCGCCCATCAGCTTAACAAGGCTCCCTTGACTCCGTGGGCTGTCCTGCCTTTCTGGTTTTTAGACTTTTTTCGCCTGGCCCTTTTGCCCCGGGGGGGGGGGGCGAGAGATTTCTTTGTAGTGCTGATTTGCTCTCCCAGGTTGCTTGGTTGGCCAAAAAGGGCGTATGCGTTTTTTCCTGAATATATTCAGGAAAAGAACGCATACGCCCTTTTTGGCCAACCACATCATTGTCCACGTTCTGGCGCTTTTCATGTGCTATCGGGGCCATTCCGATGTAGCCGTTGACATCCGTTTCCTGCAATTCTGCCTTGCGTTCAACGCCTCTTCGTAGCCTGACCTCAATATATTTTGGGGCGATAGTTATCGTTTAGAACTCTGCAGGTTTGGGAAGTGCAGTGCCCCTGAGCTCCATTTCCCAAGTCGCTTTTTTGTGAGTGGGACGCAACACGGCTGGATGGCTTCACGCCCTATTGTCGATCCGGGGTGGCAGGCTGAACCGCTGGTGAATTCTTCTTCGTGATGGGAAATGAGAGTGACATGTGCCCGACCAAACACCTCCAGCGAGTCTCTCATTGGTTCCCCCTCTTGCAGTTCATCCTGCGGACAAATTGCAGACGGTACGAAAGAGGCATGGAAAGGCGCCGAGTCTCCAAGTGGGGAGATTGTTAGTAAGGGGGCCTGAATGGAGAACACGAGCACCAGGAGATGAAAACTGAGGTGAGTTTCAGAAAGCTTTCCCGATCCCACGGTGTAGCATCCGCTGGGTTTCCAATGAGTGCTTTCGCTGTCGGAAGATTGCGTTGAACCTGGAGAGTTGGGACCCATGGAATGGGGAGCACGCAGGATTCCTTTCAAGGGTCTGCATTTGCTTTCCCAACCTCACCAATCGTCTCAGCCCCAAGAGTGTCCAGCCTTATGTCTTCTGCCGCTGGGGCTGTAGATGTGGTCAATGCTGGTTGCATGCCAGTCCCTGAACGCATTTTGGAAGAATTTCTCTCTGTTTTGCCCTGCTTGTTTCTTCTTTATGTTGGAAATGTATCCTCAGAATGGGTCTGAGCTGATTTTCCCTGCTGGTTGTAGGCCGCTTGACACACACTTGATGCACTTACACAGAGATATCAAGACTTAGCTTTGAAGATGCTTACTAGTCGGATAGATACTTGTGCGATGAACAGGGTCTGGTGAGTCCAGTTGATTGAGCAAGGAGTAGGTCGTGTCCATTCCATATTCGGTTTTCGGAAGGGTATCTGTGCTCATTTCAAACTCGAGTTTTATGCGTCACCCCACCTCACCTTTCCCCTGAAGCAGGCATAAGTGTGTTTTCTAAAAGCGTGACTCTGTTCTGTTTGGGGATTCAGTGCATGGGGAGCGATTTTTACATTCCCTCGATAAGTGATATCATAAGTTTCTTTTTTTGTGGGACTTATTTCACTGAGGATGATCGTACCTAAATCCACTCAGGATGCTGCTACCAGCCTCATGACGTGGATTTCATGGCTGAGTGACACTCCATTGGACCTACGTAGCACCACTTGTCCACTTGTCCACTTGTCTTTGTCAACTTGTCCACTCGTCTTTGTCCACTTGGCTCTTTCCTGGGATATGAAACGTGTACCGGAGTGGAGGTTCTTGTCAAGACAGCAGCCCTCAACTTTGGGGTCCCTGTGTCTGGTTGATTTTTTCATTTTCCCAAGGTCAACGCCCATGTGTGGAAGTGCCCTATGCTCTGTGGTTCTGTGTTTTCCATGGTTTGGGAAAGAGGATACACTTGTGAAGATTGGCTGTTGGCCATTGACATCCCGCCCATCAGCTTAACAAGGCTCCCTTGACTCCGTGGGCTGTCCTGCCTTTCTGGTTTTTAGACTTTTTTCGCCTGGCCCTTTTGCCCCGGGGGGGGGGCGAGAGATTTCTTTGTAGTGCTGATTTGCTCTCCCAGGTTGCTTGGTTGGCCAAAAAGGGCGTATGCGTTTTTTCCTGAATATATTCAGGAAAAAACGCATACGCCCTTTTTGGCCAACCGCATCATTGTCCACGTTCTGGCGCTTTTCATGTGCTATCGGGGCCATTCCGATGTACCCGTTGACATCCGTTTCCTGCAGTTCTGCCTTGCGTTCAGCGCCTCTTCGTAGCCTGACCTCAATATATTTTGGGGCGATAGTTATCGTTTAGAACTCTGCAGGTTTGGGAAGTGCAGTGCCCCTGAGCTCCATTTCCCAAGTCGCTTTTTTGTGAGTGGGACGCAACACGGCTGGATGGCTTCACGCCCTATTGTCGATCCGGGGTTGCAGGCTGAACCGCTGGTGAATTCTTCTTCGTGATGGGAAATGAGAGTGACATGTGCCCGACCAAACACCTCCAGCGAGTCTCTCATTGGTTCCCCCTCTTGCAGTTCATCCTGCGGACAAATTGCAGACGGTACGAAAGAGGCATGGAAAGGCGCCGAGTCTCCAAGTGGGGAGATTGTTAGTAAGGGGGCCTGAATGGAGAACACGAGCACCAGGAGATGAAAACTGAGGTGAATTTCAGAAAGCTTTCCCGATCCCACGGTGTAGCATCCGCTGGGTTTCCAATGAGTGCTTTCGCTGTCGGAAGATTGCGTTGAACCTGGAGAGTTGGGACCCATGGAATGGGGAGCACGCAGGATTCCTTTCAAGGGTCTGCATTTGCTTTCCCAACCTCACCAATCGTCTCAGCCCAAGAGTGTCCAGCCTTATGTCTTCTGCCGCTGGGGCTGTAGATGTGGTCAATCCTGGTTGCATGCCAGTCCCTGAACGCATTTTGGAAGAATTTCTCTCTGTTTTGCCCTGCTTGTTTCTTCTTTATGTTGGAAATGTATCCTCAGAATGGGTCTGAGCTGATTTTCCCTGCTGGTTTTAGGCCGCTTTACACACACTTGATGCACTTACACAGAGATATCAAGACTTAGCTTTTAAGATGCTTACTAGTCGGATAGATACTTGTGCGATGAACAGGGTCTGGTGAGTCCAGTTGATTGAGCAAGGAGTAGGTCGTGTCCATTCCATATTCGGTTTTCGGAAGGGTATCTGTGCTCATTTCAAACTCGAGTTTTATGCGTCACCCCACCTCACCTTTCCCCTGAAGCAGGCATAAGTGTGTTTTCTAAAAGCGTGACTCTGTTCTGTTTGGGGATTCAGTGCATGGGGAGCGATTTTTACATTCCCTCGATAAGTGATATCATAAGTTTCTTTTTTTGTGGGACTTATTTCACTGAGGATGATCGTACCTAAATCCACTCAGGATGCTGCTACCAGCCTCATGACGTGGATTTCATGGCTGAGTGACACTCCATTGGACCTACGTAGCACCACTTGTCCACTTGTCCACTTGTCCACTCGTCTTTGTCCACTTGGCTCTTTCCTGGGATATGAAACGTGTACCGGAGTGGAGGTTCTTGTCAAGACAGCAGCCCTCAACTTTGGGGTCCCTGTGTCTGGTTGATTTTTTCATTTTCCCAAGGTCAACGCCCATGTGTGGAAGTGCCCTATGCTCTGTGGTTCTGTGTTTTCCATGGTTTGGGAAAGAGGATACACTTGTGAAGATTGGCTGTTGGCCATTGACATCCCGCCCATCAGCTTAACAAGGCTCCCTTGACTCCGTGGCCTGTCCTGCCTTTCTGGTTTTTAGACTTTTTTCGCCTGGCCCTTTTGCCCCGGGGGGGTGCGGGCGAGAGATTTCTTTGTAGTGCTGATTTGCTCTCCCAGGTTGCTTGGTTGGCCAAAAAGGGCGTATGCGTTTTTTCCTGAATATATTCAGGAAAAAACGCATACGCCCTTTTTGGCCAACCACATCATTGTCCACGTTCTGGCACTTTTCATGTGCTATCGGGGCCATTCCGATGTAGCCGTTGACATCCGTTTCCTGCAATTCTGCCTTGCGTTCAACGCCTCTTCGTAGCCTGACCTCAATATATTTTGGGGCGATAGTTATCATTTAGAACTCTGCAGGTTTGGGAAGTGCAGTGCCCCTGAGCTCCATTTCCCAAGTCGCTTTTTTGTGAGTGGGACGCAACACGGCTGGATGGCTTCACGTCCTATTGTCGATCCGGGGTGGCAGGCTGAACCGCTGGTGAATTCTTCTTCGTGATGGGAAATGAGAGTGACATGTGCCCGACCAAACACCTCCAGCGAGTCTCTCATTGGTTCCCCCTCTTGCAGTTCATCCTGCGGACAAATTGCAGACGGTACGAAAGAGGCATGGAAAGGCGCCGAGTCTCCAAGTGGGGAGATTGTTAGTAAGGGGGCCTGAATGGAGAACACGAGCACCAGGAGATGAAAACTGAGGTGAGTTTCAGAAAGCTTTCCCGATCCCACGGTGTAGCATCCGCTGGGTTTCCAATGAGTGCTTTCGCTGTCGGAAGATTGCGTTGAACCTGGAGAGTTGGGACCCATGAAATGGGGAGCACGCAGGATTCCTTTCAAGGGTCTGCATTTGCTTTCCCAACCTCACCAATCGTCTCAGCCCCAAGAGTGTCCAGCCTTATGTCTTCTGCCGCTGGGGCTGTAGATGTGGTCAATCCTGGTTGCATGCCAGTCCCTGAACGCATTTTGGAAGAATTTCTCTCTGTTTTGCCCTGCTTGTTTCTTCTTTATGTTGGAAATGTATCCTCAGAATGGGTCTGAGCTGATTTTCCCTGCTGGTTTTAGGCCGCTTGACACACACTTGATGCACTTACACAGAGATATCAAGACTTAGCTTTGAAGATGCTTACTAGTCGGATAGATACTTGTGCGATGAACAGGGTCTGGTGAGTCCAGTTGATTGAGCAAGGAGTAGGTCGTGTCCATTCCATATTCGGTTTTCGGAAGGGTATCTGTGCTCATTTCAAACTCGAGTTTTATGCGTCACCCCACCTCACCTTTCCCCTGAAGCAGGCATAAGTGTGTTTTCTAAAAGCGTGACTCTGTTCTGTTTGGGGATTCAGTTCATGGGGAGCGATTTTTACATTCCCTCGATAAGTGATATCATAAGTTTCTTTTTTGTGGGACTTATTTCACTGAGGATGATCGTACCTAAATCCACTCAGGATGCTGCTACCAGCCTCATGACGTGGATTTCATGGCTGAGTGACACTCCATTGGACCTACGTAGCACCACTTCTGCACTTGTCCACTTGTCCACTCGTCTTTGTCCACTTGGCTCTTTCCTGGGATATGAAACGTGTACCGGAGTGGAGGTTCTTGTCAAGACAGCAGCCCTCAACTTTGGGGTCCCTGTGTCTGGTTGATTTTTTCATTTTCCCAAGGTCAACGCCCATGTGTGGAAGTGCCCTATGCTCTGTGGTTCTGTGTTTTACATGGTTTGGGAAAGAGGATACACTTGTGAAGATTGGCTGTTGGCCATTGACATCCCGCCCATCAGCTTAACAAGGCTCCCTTGACTCCGTGGGCTGTCCTGCCTTTCTGGTTTTTAGACTTTTTTCGCCTGGCCCTTTTGCCCCGGGGGGGGGGGGCGAGAGATTTCTTTGTAGTGCTGATTTGCTCTCCCAGGTTGCTTGGTTGGCCAAAAAGGGCGTATGCGTTTTTTCCTGAATATATTCAGGAAAAAACGCATACGCCCTTTTTGGCCAACCACATCATTGTCCACGTTCTGGCACTTTTCATGTGCTATCGGGGCCATTCCGATGTAGCCGTTGACATCCGTTTCCTGCAATTCTGCCTTGCGTTCAACGCCTCTTCGTAGCCTGACCTCAATATATTTTGGGGCGATAGTTATCGTTTAGAACTCTGCAGGTTTGGGAAGTGCAGTGCCCCTGAGCTCCATTTCCCAAGTCGCTTTTTTGTGAGTGGGACGCAACACGGCTGGATGGCTTCACGTCCTATTGTCGATCCGGGGTGGCAGGCTGAACCGCTGGTGAATTCTTCTTCGTGATGGGAAATGAGAGTGACATGTGCCCGACCAAACACCTCCAGCGAGTCTCTCATTGGTTCCCCCTCTTGCAGTTCATCCTGCGGACAAATTGCAGACGGTACGAAAGAGGCATGGAAAGGCGCCGAGTCTCCAAGTGGGGAGATTGTTAGTAAGGGGGCCTGAATGGAGAACACGAGCACCAGGAGATGAAAACTGAGGTGAGTTTCAGAAAGCTTTCCCGATCCCACGGTGTAGCATCCGCTGGGTTTCCAATGAGTGCTTTCGCTGTCGGAAGATTGCGTTGAACCTGGAGAGTTGGGACCCATGGAATGGGGAGCACGCAGGATTCCTTTCAAGGGTCTGCATTTGCTTTCCCAACCTCACCAATCGTCTCAGCCCCAAGAGTGTCCAGCCTTATGTCTTCTGCCGCTGGGGCTGTAGATGTGGTCAATCCTGGTTGCATGCCAGTCCCTGAACGCATTTTGGAAGAATTTCTCTCTGTTTTGCCCTGCTTGTTTCTTCTTTATGTTGGAAATGTATCCTCAGAATGGGTCTGAGCTGATTTTCCCTGCTGGTTTTAGGCCGCTTGACACACACTTGATGCACTTACACAGAGATATCAAGACTTAGCTTTGAAGATGCTTACTAGTCGGATAGATACTTGTGCGATGAACAGGGTCTGGTGAGTCCAGTTGATTGAGCAAGGAGTAGGTCGTGTCCATTCCATATTCGGTTTTCGGAAGGGTATCTGTGCTCATTTCAAACTCGAGTTTTATGCGTCACCCCACCTCACCTTTCCCCTGAAGCAGGCATAAGTGTGTTTTCTAAAAGCGTGACTCTGTTCTGTTTGGGGATTCAGTTCATGGGGAGCGATTTTTACATTCCCTCGATAAGTGATATCATAAGTTTCTTTTTTGTGGGACTTATTTCACTGAGGATGATCGTACCTAAATCCACTCAGGATGCTGCTACCAGCCTCATGACGTGGATTTCATGGCTGAGTGACACTCCATTGGACCTACGTAGCACCACTTCTGCACTTGTCCACTTGTCCACTCGTCTTTGTCCACTTGGCTCTTTCCTGGGATATGAAACGTGTACCGGAGTGGAGGTTCTTGTCAAGACAGCAGCCCTCAACTTTGGGGTCCCTGTGTCTGGTTGATTTTTTCATTTTCCCAAGGTCAACGCCCATGTGTGGAAGTGCCCTATGCTCTGTGGTTCTGTGTTTTCCATGGTTTGGGAAAGAGGATACACTTGTGAAGATTGGCTGTTGGCCATTGACATCCCGCCCATCAGCTTAACAAGGCTCCCTTGACTCCGTGGCCTGTCCTGCCTTTCTGGTTTTTAGACTTTTTTCGCCTGGCCCTGTTGCCCCGGGGGGGGGGCGAGAGATTTCTTTGTAGTGCTGATTTGCTCTCCCAGGTTGCTTGGTTGGCCAAAAAGGGCGTATGCGTTTTTTCCTGAATATATTCAGGAAAAAACGCATACGCCCTTTTTGGCCAACCACATCATTGTCCACGTTCTGGCACTTTTCATGTGCTATCGGGGCCATTCCGATGTAGCCGTTGACATCCGTTTCCTGCAATTCTGCCTTGCGTTCAACGCCTCTTCGTAGCCTGACCTCAATATATTTTGGGGCGATAGTTATCGTTTAGAACTCTGCAGGTTTGGGAAGTGCAGTGCCCCTGAGCTCCATTTCCCAAGTCGCTTTTTTGTGAGTGGGACGCAACACGGCTGGATGGCTTCACGTCCTATTGTCGATCCGGGGTGGCAGGCTGAACCGCTGGTGAATTCTTCTTCGTGATGGGAAATGAGAGTGACATGTGCCCGACCAAACACCTCCAGCGAGTCTCTCATTGGTTCCCCCTCTTGCAGTTCATCCTGCGGACAAATTGCAGACGGTACGAAAGAGGCATGGAAAGGCGCCGAGTCTCCAAGTGGGGAGATTGTTAGTAAGGGGGCCTGAATGGAGAACACGAGCACCAGGAGATGAAAACTGAGGTGAGTTTCAGAAAGCTTTCCCGATCCCACGGTGTAGCATCCGCTGGGTTTCCAATGAGTGCTTTTGCTGTCGGAAGATTGCGTTGAACCTGGAGAGTTGGGACCCATGGAATGGGGAGCACGCAGGATTCCTTTCAAGGGTCTGCATTTGCTTTCCCAACCTCACCAATCGTCTCAGCCCCAAGAGTGTCCAGCCTTATGTCTTCTGCCGCTGGGGCTGTAGATGTGGTCAATCCTGGTTGCATGCCAGTCCCTGAACGCATTTTGGAAGAATTTCTCTCTGTTTTGCCCTGCTTGTTTCTTCTTTATGTTGGAAATGTATCCTCAGAATGGGTCTGAGCTGATTTTCCCTGCTGGTTGTAGGCCGCTTGACACACACTTGATGCACTTACACAGAGATATGAAGACTTAGCTTTGAAGATGCTTACTAGTCGGATAGATACTTGTGCGATGAACAGGGTCTGGTGAGTCCAGTTGATTGAGCAAGGAGTAGGTCGTGTCCATTCCATATTCGGTTTTCGGAAGGGTATCTGTGCTCATTTCAAACTCGAGTTTTATGCGTCACCCCACCTCACCTTTCCCCTGAAGCAGGCATAAGTGTGTTTTCTAAAAGCATGACTCTGTTCTGTTTGGGGATTCAGTTCATGGGGAGCGATTTTTACATTCCCTCGATAAGTGATATCATAAGTTTCTTTTTTGTGGGACTTATTTCACTGAGGATGATCGTACCTAAATCCACTCAGGATGCTGCTACCAGCCTCATGACGTGGATTTCATGGCTGAGTGACACTCCATTGGACCTACGTAGCACCACTTCTGCACTTGTCCACTTGTCCACTCGTCTTTGTCCACTTGGCTCTTTCCTGGGATATGAAACGTGTACCGGAGTGGAGGTTCTTGTCAAGACAGCAGCCCTCAACTTTGGGGTCCCTGTGTCTGGTTGATTTTTTCATTTTCCCAAGGTCAACGCCCATGTGTGGAAGTGCCCTATGCTCTGTGGTTCTGTGTTTTACATGGTTTGGGAAAGAGGATACACTTGTGAAGATTGGCTGTTGGCCATTGACATCCCGCCCATCAGCTTAACAAGGCTCCCTTGACTCCGTGGCCTGTCCTGCCTTTCTGGTTTTTAGACTTTTTTCGCCTGGCCCTTTTGCCCCGGGGGGGGGGGGGCGAGAGATTTCTTTGTAGTGCTGATTTGCTCTCCCAGGTTGCTTGGTTGGCCAAAAAGGGCGTATGCGTTTTTTCCTGAATATATTCAGGAAAAAACGCATACGCCCTTTTTGGCCAACCACATCATTGTCCACGTTCTGGCGCTTTTCATGTGCTATCGGGGCCATTCCGATGTAGCCGTTGACATCCGTTTCCTGCAATTCTGCCTTGCGTTCAACGCCTCTTCGTAGCCTGACCTCAATATATTTTGGGGCGATAGTTATCGTTTAGAACTCTGCAGGTTTGGGAAGTGCAGTGCCCCTGAGCTCCATTTCCCAAGTCGCTTTTTTGTGAGTGGGACGCAACACGGCTGGATGGCTTCACGTCCTATTGTCGATCCGGGGTGGCAGGCTGAACCACTGGTGAATTCTTCTTCGTGATGGGAAATGAGAGTGACATGTGCCCGACCAAACACCTCCAGCGAGTCTCTCATTGGTTCCCCCTCTTGCAGTTCATCCTGCGGACAAATTGCAGACGGTACGAAAGAGGCATGGAAAGGCGCCGAGTCTCCAAGTGGGGAGATTGTTAGTAAGGGGGCCTGAATGGAGAACACGAGCACCAGGAGATGAAAACTGAGGTGAGTTTCAGAAAGCTTTCCCGATCCCACGGTGTAGCATCCGCTGGGTTTCCAATGAGTGCTTTCGCTGTCGGAAGATTGCGTTGAACCTGGAGAGTTGGGACCCATGGAATGGGGAGCACGCAGGATTCCTTTCAAGGGTCTGCATTTGCTTTCCCAACCTCACCAATCGTCTCAGCCCCAAGAGTGTCCAGCCTTATGTCTTCTGCCGCTGGGGCTGTAGATGTGGTCAATCCTGGTTGCATGCCAGTCCCTGAACGCATTTTGGAAGAATTTCTCTCTGTTTTGCCCTGCTTGTTTCTTCTTTATGTTGGAAATGTATCCTCAGAATGGGTCTGAGCTGATTTTCCCTGCTGGTTTTAGGCCGCTTGACACACACTTGATGCACTTACACAGAGATATCAAGACTTAGCTTTGAAGATGCTTACTAGTCGGATAGATACTTGTGCGATGAACAGGGTCTGGTGAGTCCAGTTGATTGAGCAAGGAGTAGGTCGTGTCCATTCCATATTCGGTTTTCGGAAGGGTATCTATGCTCATTTCAAACTCGAGTTTTATGCGTCACCCCACCTCACCTTTCCCCTGAAGCAGGCATAAGTGTGTTTTCTAAAAGCGTGACTCTGTTCTGTTTGGGGATTCAGTTCATGGGGAGCGATTTTTACATTCCCTCGATAAGTGATATCATAAGTTTCTTTTTTGTGGGACTTATTTCACTGAGGATGATCGTACCTAAATCCACTCAGGATGCTGCTACCAGCCTCATGACGTGGATTTCATGGCTGAGTGACACTCCATTGGACCTACGTAGCACCACTTCTGCACTTGTCCACTTGTCCACTCGTCTTTGTCCACTTGGCTCTTTCCTGGGATATGAAACGTGTACCGGAGTGGAGGTTCTTGTCAAGACAGCAGCCCTCAACTTTGGGGTCCCTGTGTCTGGTTGATTTTTTCATTTTCCCAAGGTCAACGCCCATGTGTGGAAGTGCCCTATGCTCTGTGGTTCTGTGTTTTCCATGGTTTGGGAAAGAGGATACACTTGTGAAGATTGGCTGTTGGCCATTGACATCCCGCCCATCAGCTTAACAAGGCTCCCTTGACTCCGTGGCCTGTCCTGCCTTTCTGGTTTTTAGACTTTTTTCGCCTGGCCCTTTTGCCCCGGGGGGGGGGGGGCGAGAGATTTCTTTGTAGTGCTGATTTGCTCTCCCAGGTTGCTTGGTTGGCCAAAAAGGGCGTATGCGTTTTTTCCTGAATATATTCAGGAAAAAACGCATACGCCCTTTTTGGCCAACCACATCATTGTCCACGTTCTGGCGCTTTTCATGTGCTATCGGGGCCATTCCGATGTAGCCGTTGACATCCGTTTCCTGCAATTCTGCCTTGCGTTCAACGCCTCTTCGTAGCCTGACCTCAATATATTTTGGGGCGATAGTTATCGTTTAGAACTCTGCAGGTTTGGGAAGTGCAGTGCCCCTGAGCTCCATTTCCCAAGTCGCTTTTTTGTGAGTGGGACGCAACACGGCTGGATGGCTTCACGCCCTATTGTCGATCCGGGGTGGCAGGCTGAACCGCTGGTGAATTCTTCTTCGTGATGGGAAATGAGAGTGACATGTGCCCGACCAAACACCTCCAGCGAGTCTCTCATTGGTTCCCCCTCTTGCAGTTCATCCTGCGGACAAATTGCAGACGGTACGAAAGAGGCATGGAAAGGCGCCGAGTCTCCAAGTGGGGAGATTGTTAGTAAGGGGGCCTGAATGGAGAACACGAGCACCAGGAGATGAAAACTGAGGTGAGTTTCAGAAAGCTTTCCCAATCCCACGGTGTAGCATCCGCTGGGTTTCCAATGAGTGCTTTCGCTGTCGGAAGATTGCGTTGAACCTGGAGAGTTGGGACCCATGGAATGGGGAGCACGCAGGATTCCTTTCAAGGGTCTGCATTTGCTTTCCCAACCTCACCAATCGTCTCAGCCCCAAGAGTGTCCAGCCTTATGTCTTCTGCCGCTGGGGCTGTAGATGTGGTCAATCCTGGTTGCATGCCAGTCCCTGAACGCATTTTGGAAGAATTTCTCTCTGTTTTGCCCTGCTTGTTTCTTCTTTATGTTGGAAATGTATCCTCAGAATGGGTCTGAGCTGATTTTCCCTGCTGGTTGTAGGCCGCTTGACACACACTTGATGCACTTACACAGAGATATCAAGACTTAGCTTTGAAAATGCTTACTAGTCGGATAGATACTTGTGCGATGAACAGGGTCTGGTGAGTCCAGTTGATTGAGCAAGGAGTAGGTCGTGTCCATTCCATATTCGGTTTTTGGAAGGGTATCTGTGCTCATTTCAAACTCGAGTTTTATGCGTCACCCCACCTCACCTTTCCCCTGAAGCAGGCATAAGTGTGTTTTCTAAAAGCGTGACTCTGTTCTGTTTGGGGATTCAGTGCATGGGGAGCGATTTTTACATTCCCTCGATAAGTGATATCATAAGTTTCTTTTTTTGTTGGACTTATTTCACTGAGGATGATAGTACCTAAATCCACTCAGGATGCTGCTACCAGCCTCATGACGTGGATTTCATGGCTGAGTGACACTCCATTGGACCTACGTAGCACCACTTGTCCACTTGTCCACTTGTCTTTGTCCACTTGTCCACTCGTCTTTGTCCACTTGGCTCTTTCCTGGGATATGAAACGTGTACCGGAGTGGAGGTTCTTGTCAAGACAGCAGCCCTCAACTTTGGGGTCCCTGTGTCTGGTTGATTTTTTCATTTTCCCAAGGTCAACGCCCATGTGTGGAAGTGCCCTATGCTCTGTGGTTCTGTGTTTTCCATGGTTTGGGAAAGAGGATACACTTGTGAAGATTGGCTGTTGGCCATTGACATCCCGCCCATCAGCTTAACAAGGCTCCCTTGACTCCGTGGCCTGTCCTGCCTTTCTGGTTTTTAGACTTTTTTCGCCTGGCCCTTTTGCCCCGGGGGAGGGGGGCGAGAGATTTCTTTCTAGTGCTGATTTGCTCTCCCAGGTTGCTTGGTTGGCCAAAAAGGGCGTATGCGTTTTTTCCTGAATATTCAGGAAAAAACGCATACGCCCTTTTTGGCCAACCACATCATTGTCCACGTTCTGGCGCTTTTCATGTGCTATCGGGGCCATTCCGATGTAGCCATTGACATCCGTTTCCTGCAATTCTGCCTTGTGTTCAATGCCTCTTCGTAGCCTGACCTCAATATATTTTGGGGCGATAGTTATCGTTTAGAACTCTGCAGGTTTGGGAAGTGCAGTGCCCCTGAGCTCCATTTCCCAAGTCGCTTTTTTGTGAGTGGGACGCAACACGGCTGGATGGCTTCACGTCCTATTGTCGATCCGGGGTGGCAGGCTGAACCGCTGGTGAATTCTTCTTCGTGATGGGAAATGAGAGTGACATGTGCCCGACCAAACACCTCCAGCGAGTCTCTCATTGGTTCCCCCTCTTGCAGTTCATCCTGCGGACAAATTGCAGACGGTACGAAAGAGGCATGGAAAGGCGCCGAGTCTCCAAGTGGGGAGATTGTTAGTAAGGGGGCCTGAATGGAGAACACGAGCACCAGGAGATGAAAACTGAGGTGAGTTTCAGAAAGCTTTCCCGATCCCACGGTGTAGCATCCGCTGGGTTTCCAATGAGTGCTTTCGCTGTCGGAAGATTGCGTTGAACCTGGAGAGTTGGGACCCATGGAATGGGGAGCACGCAGGATTCCTTTCAAGGGTCTGCATTTGCTTTCCCAACCTCACCAATCGTCTCAGCCCCAAGAGTGTCCAGCCTTATGTCTTCTGCCGCTGGGGCTGTAGATGTGGTCAATCCTGGTTGCATGCCAGTCCCTGAACGCATTTTGGAAGAATTTCTCTCTGTTTTGCCCTGCTTGTTTCTTCTTTATGTTGGAAATGTATCCTCAGAATGGGTCTGAGCTGATTTTCCCTGCTGGTTTTAGGCCGCTTGACACACACTTGATGCACTTACACAGAGATATCAAGACTTAGCTTTGAAGATGCTTACTAGTCGGATAGATACTTGTGCGATGAACAGGGTCTGGTGAGTCCAGTTGATTGAGCAAGGAGTAGGTCGTGTCCATTCCATATTCGGTTTTCGGAAGGGTATCTGTGCTCATTTCAAACTCGAGTTTTATGCGTCACCCCACCTCACCTTTCCCCTGAAGCAGGCATAAGTGTGTTTTCTAAAAGCGTGACTCTGTTCTGTTTGGGGATTCAGTGCATGGGGAGCGATTTTTACATTCCCTCGATAAGTGATATCATAAGTTTCTTTTTTTGTGGGACTTATTTCACTGAGGATGATCGTACCTAAATCCACTCAGGATGCTGCTACCAGCCTCATGACGTGGATTTCATGGCTGAGTGACACTCCATTGGACCTACGTAGCACCACTTGTCCACTTGTCCACTTGTCTTTGTCCACTTGTCCACTCGTCTTTGTCCACTTGGCTCTTTCCTGGGATATGAAACGTGTACCGGAGTGGAGGTTCTTGTCAAGACAGCAGCCCTCAACTTTGGGGTCCCTGTGTCTGGTTGATTTTTTCATTTTCCCAAGGTCAACGCCCATGTGTGGAAGTGCCCTATGCTCTGTGGTTCTGTGTTTTCCATGTTTTGGGAAAGAGGATACACTTGTGAAGATTGGCTGTTGGCCATTGACATCCCGCCCATCAGCTTAACAAGGCTCCCTTGACTCCGTGGCCTGTCCTGCCTTTCTGGTTTTTAGACTTTTTTCGCCTGGCCCTTTTGCCCCGGGGTGGGGGGCGAGAGATCTCTTTGTAGTGCTGATTTGCTCTCCCAGGTTGCTTGGTTGGCCAAAAAGGGCGTATGCGTTTTTTCCTGAATATATTCAGGAAAAAACGCATACGCCCTTTTTGGCCAACCGCATCATTGTGCACGTTCTGGCGCTTTTCATGTGCTATCGGGGCCATTCCGATGTACCCGTTGACATCCGTTTCCTGCAGTTCTGCCTTGCGTTCAGCGCCTCTTCGTAGCCTGACCTCAATATATTTTGGGGCGATAGTTATCGTTTAGAACTCTGCAGGTTTGGGAAGTGCAGTGCCCCTGAGCTCCATTTCCCAAGTCGCTTTTTTGTGAGTGGGACGCAACACGGCTGGATGGCTTCACGCCCTATTGTCGATCCGGGGTGGCAGGCTGAACCGCTGGTGAATTCTTCTTCGTGATGGGAAATGAGAGTGACATGTGCCCGACCAAACACCTCCAGCGAGTCTCTCATTGGTTCCCCCTCTTGCAGTTCATCCTGCGGACAAATTGCAGACGGTACGAAAGAGGCATGGAAAGGCGCCGAGTCTCCAAGTGGGGAGATTGTTAGTAAGGGGGCCTGAATGGAGAACACGAGCACCAGGAGATGAAAACTGAGGTGAGTTTCAGAAAGCTTTCCCGATCCCACGGTGTAGCATCCGCTGGGTTTCCAATGAGTGCTTTCGCTGTCGGAAGATTGCGTTGAACCTGGAGAGTTGGGACCCATGGAATGGGGAGCACGCAGGATTCCTTTCAAGGGTCTGCATTTGCTTTCCCAACCTCACCAATCGTCTCAGCCCCAAGAGTGTCCAGCCTTATGTCTTCTGCCGCTGGGGCTGTAGATGTGGTCAATGCTGGTTGCATGCCAGTCCCTGAACGCATTTTGGAAGAATTTCTCTCTGTTTTGCCCTGCTTGTTTCTCCTTTATGTTGGAAATGTATCCTCAGAATGGGTCTGAGCTGATTTTCCCTGCTGGTTTTAGGCCGCTTGACACACACTTGATGCACTTACACAGAGATATCAAGACTTAGCGTTGAAGATGCTTACTAGTCGGATAGATACTTGTGCGATGAACAGGGTCTGGTGAGTCCAGTTGATTGAGCAAGGAGTAGGTCGTGTCCATTCCATATTCGGTTTTCGGAAGGGTATCTGTGCTCATTTCAAACTCGAGTTTTATGCGTCACCCCACCTCACCTTTCCCCTGAAGCAGGCATAAGTGTGTTTTCTAAAAGCGTGACTCTGTTCTGTTTGGGGATTCAGTGCATGGGGAGCGATTTTTACATTCCCTCGATAAGTGATATCATAAGGTTTTTTTTTGTGGGACTTATTTCACTGAGGATGATCGTACCTAAATCCACTCAGGATGCTGCTACCAGCCTCATGACGTGGATTTCATGGCTGAGTGACACTCCATTGGACCTACGTAGCACCACTTGTCCACTTGTCCACTTGTCTTTGTCCACTTGTCCACTCGTCTTTGTCCACTTGGCTCTTTCCTGGGATATGAAACGTGTACCGGAGTGGAGGTTCTTGTCAAGACAGCAGCCCTCAACTTTGGGGTCCCTGTGTCTGGTTGATTTTTTCATTTTCCCAAGGTCAACGCCCATGTGTGGAAGTGCCCTATGCTCTGTGGTTCTGTGTTTTCCATGGTTTGGGAAAGAGGATACACTTGTGAAGATTGGCTGTTGGCCATTGACATCCCGCCCATCAGCTTAACAAGGCTCCCTTGACTCCGTGGCCTGTCCTGCCTTTCTGGTTTTTAGACTTTTTTCGGCTGGCCCTTTTGCCCCGGGGGGGGCGAGAGATTTCTTTGTAGTGCTGATTTGCTCTCCCAGGTTGCTTGGTTGGCCAAAAAGGGCGTATGCGTTTTTTCCTGAATATATTCAGGAAAAATCGCATACGCCCTTTTTGGCCAACCGCATCATTGTCCACGTTCTGGCGCTTTTCATGTGCTATCGGGGCCATTCCGATGTACCCGTTGACATCCGTTTCCTGCAGTTCTGCCTTGCGTTCAGCGCCTCTTCGTAGCCTGACCTCAATATATTTTGGGGCGATAGTTATCGTTTAGAACTCTGCAGGTTTGGGAAGTGCAGTGCCCCTGAGCTCCATTTCCCAAGTCGCTTTTTTGTGAGTGGGACGCAACACGGCTGGATGGCTTCACGCCCTATTGTCGATCCGGGGTGGCAGGCTGAACCGCTGGTGAATTCTTCTTCGTGATGGGAAATGAGAGTGACATGTGCCCGACCAAACACCTCCAGCGAGTCTCTCATTGGTTCCCCCTCTTGCAGTTCATCCTGCGGACAAATTGCAGACGGTACGAAAGAGGCATGGAAAGGCGCCGAGTCTCCAAGTGGGGAGATTGTTAGTAAGGGGGCCTGAATGGAGAACACGAGCACCAGGAGATGAAAACTGAGGTGAGTTTCAGAAAGCTTTCCCGATCCCACGGTGTAGCATCCGCTGGGTTTCCAATGAGTGCTTTCGCTGTCGGAAGATTGCGTTGAACCTGGAGAGTTGGGACCCATGGAATGGGGAGCACGCAGGATTCCTTTCAAGGGTCTGCATTTGCTTTCCCAACCTCACCAATCGTCTCAGCCCCAAGAGTGTCCAGCCTTATGTCTTCTGCCGCTGGGGCTGTAGATGTGGTCAATGCTGGTTGCATGCCAGTCCCTGAACGCATTTTGGAAGAATTTCTCTCTGTTTTGCCCTGCTTGTTTCTTCTTTATGTTGGAAATGTATCCTCAGAATGGGTCTGAGCTGATTTTCCCTGCTGGTTTTAGGCCGCTTGACACACACTTGATGCACTTACACAGAGATATCAAGACTTAGCGTGGAAGATGCTTACTAGTCGGATAGATACTTGTGCGATGAACAGGGTCTGGTGAGTCCAGTTAATTGAGCAAGGAGTAGGTCGTGTCCATTCCATATTCGGTTTTCGGAAGGGTATCTGTGCTCATTTCAAACTCGAGTTTTATGCGTCACCCCACCTCACCTTTCCCCTGAAGCAGGCATAAGTGTGTTTTCTAAAAGCGTGACTCTGTTCTGTTTGGGGATTCAGTGCATGGGGAGCGATTTTTACATTCCCTCGATAAGTGATATCATAAGTTTCTTTTTTTGTGGGACTTATTTCACTGAGGATGATCGTACCTAAATCCACTCAGGATGCTGCTACCAGCCTCATGACGTGGATTTCATGGCTGAGTGACACTCCATTGGACCTACGTAGCACCACTTGTCCACTTGTCCACTTGTCTTTGTCCACTTGTCCACTCGTCTTTGTCCACTTGGCTCTTTCCTGGGATATGAAACGTGTACCGGAGTGGAGGTTCTTGTCAAGACAGCAGCCCTCAACTTTGGGGTCCCTGTGTCTGGTTGATTTTTTCATTTTCCCAAGGTCAACGCCCATGTGTGGAAGTGCCCTATGCTCTGTGGTTCTGTGTTTTCCATGGTTTGGGAAAGAGGATACACTTGTGAAGATTGGCTGTTGGCCATTGACATCCCGCCCATCAGCTTAACAAGGCTCCCTTGACTCCGTGGCCTGTCCTGCCTTTCTGGTTTTTAGACTTTTTTCGCCTGGCCCTTTTGCCCCGGGGGGGGCGAGAGATTTCTTTGTAGTGCTGATTTGCTCTCCCAGGTTGCTTGGTTGGCCAAAAAGGGCGTATGCGTTTTTTCCTGAATATATTCAGGAAAAATCGCATACGCCCTTTTTGGCCAACCGCATCATTGTCCACGTTCTGGCGCTTTTCATGTGCTATCGGGGCCATTCCGATGTACCCGTTGACATCCGTTTCCTGCAGTTCTGCCTTGCGTTCAGCGCCTCTTCGTAGCCTGACCTCAATATATTTTGGGGCGATAGTTATCGTTTAGAACTCTGCAGGTTTGGGAAGTGCAGTGCCCCTGAGCTCCATTTCCCAAGTCGCTTTTTTGTGAGTGGGACGCAACACGGCTGGATGGCTTCACGCCCTATTGTCGATCCGGGGTGGCAGGCTGAACCGCTGGTGAATTCTTCTTCGTGATGGGAAATGAGAGTGACATGTGCCCGACCAAACACCTCCAGCGAGTCTCTCATTGGTTCCCCCTCTTGCAGTTCATCCTGCGGACAAATTGCAGACGGTACGAAAGAGGCATGGAAAGGCGCCGAGTCTCCAAGTGGGGAGATTGTTAGTAAGGGGGCCTGAATGGAGAACACGAGCACCAGGAGATGAAAACTGAGGTGAGTTTCAGAAAGCTTTCCCGATCCCACGGTGTAGCAACCGCTGGGTTTCCAATGAGTGCTTTCGCTGTCGGAAGATTGCGTTGAACCTGGAGAGTTGGGACCCATGGAATGGGGAGCACGCAGGATTCCTTTCAAGGGTCTGCATTTGCTTTCCCAACCTCACCAATCGTCTCAGCCCCAAGAGTGTCCAGCCTTATGTCTTCTGCCGCTGGGGCTGTACATGTGGTCAATGCTGGTTGCATGCCAGTCCCTGAACGCATTTTGGAAGAATTTCTCTCTGTTTTGCCCTGCTTGTTTCTTCTTTATGTTGGAAATGTATCCTCAGAATGGGTCTGAGCTGATTTTCCCTGCTGGTTTTAGGCCGCCTTACACACACTTGATGCACTTACACAGAGATATCAAGACTTAGCTTTTAAGATGCTTACTAGTCGGATAGATACTTGTGCGATGAACAGGGTCTGGTGAGTCCAGTTAATTGAGCAAGGAGTAGGTCGTGTCCATTCCATATTCGGTTTTCGGAAGGGTATCTGTGCTCATTTCAAACTCGAGTTTTATGCGTCACCCCACCTCACCTTTCCCCTGAAGCAGGCATAAGTGTGTTTTCTAAAAGCGTGACTCTGTTCTGTTTGGGGATTCAGTGCATGGGGAGCGATTTTTACATTCCCTCGATAAGTGATATCATAAGTTTCTTTTTTTGTGGGACTTATTTCACTGAGGATGATCGTACCTAAATCCACTCAGGATGCTGCTACCAGCCTCATGACGTGGATTTCATGGCTGAGTGACACTCCATTGGACCTACGTAGCACCACTTGTCCACTTGTCCACTTGTCTTTGTCCACTTGTCCACTCGTCTTTGTCCACTTGGCTCTTTCCTGGGATATGAAACGTGTACCGGAGTGGAGGTTCTTGTCAAGACAGCAGCCCTCAACTTTGGGGTCCCTGTGTCTGGTTGATTATTTCATTTTCCCAAGGTCAACGCCCATGTGTGGAAGTGCCCTATGCTCTGTGGTTCTGTGTTTTCCATGGTTTGGGAAAGAGGATACACTTGTGAAGATTGGCTGTTGGCCATTGACATCCCGCCCATCAGCTTAACAAGGCTCCCTTGACTCCGTGGCCTGTCCTGCCTTTCTGGTTTTTAGACTTTTTTCACCTGGCCCTTTTGCCCCGGGGGGGGGGGCGAGAGATTTCTTTGTAGTGCTGATTTGCTCTCCCAGGTTGCTTGGTTGGCCAAAAAGGGCGTATGCGAAAAAACGCATACGCCCTTTTTGGCCAACCACATCATTGTCCACGTTCTGGCACTTTTCATGTGCTATCGGGGCCATTCCGATGTAGCCGTTGACATCCGTTTCCTGCAATTCTGCCTTGCGTTCAACGCCTCTTCGTAGCCTGACCTCAATATATTTTGGGGCGATAGTTATCGTTTAGAACTCTGCAGGTTTGGGAAGTGCAGTGCCCCTGAGCTCCATTTCCCAAGTCGCTTTTTTGTGAGTGGGACGCAACACGGCTGGATGGCTTCACGTCCTATTGTCGATCCGGGGTGGCAGGCTGAACCGCTGGTGAATTCTTCTTCGTGATGGGAAATGAGAGTGACATGTGCCCCACCAAACACCTCCAGCGAGTCTCTCATTGGTTCCCCCTCTTGCAGTTCATCCTGCGGACAAATTGCAGACGGTACGAAAGAGACATGGAAAGGCGCCGAGTCTCCAAGTGGGGAGATTGTTAGTAAGGGGGCCTGAATGGAGAACACGAGCACCAGGAGATGAAAACTGAGGTGAGTTTCAGAAAGCTTTCCCGATCCCACGGTGTAGCATCCGCTGGGTTTCCAATGAGTGCTTTCGCTGTCGGAAGATTGCGTTGAACCTGGAGAGTTGGGACCCATGGAATGGGGAGCACGCAGGATTCCTTTCAAGGGTCTGCATTTGCTTTCCCAACCTCACCAATCGTCTCAGCCCCAAGAGTGTCCAGCCTTATGTCTTCTGCCGCTGGGGCTGTAGATGTGGTCAATCCTGGTTGCATGCCAGTCCCTGAACGCATTTTGGAAGAATTTCTCTCTGTTTTGCCCTGCTTGTTTCTTCTTTATGTTGGAAATGTATCCTCAGAATGGGTCTGAGCTGATTTTCCCTGCTGGTTGTAGGCCGCTTGACACACACTTGATGCACTTACACAGAGATATCAAGACTTAGCTTTTAAGATGCTTACTAGTCGGATAGATACTTGTGCGATGAACAGGGTCTGGTGAGTCCAGTTGATTGAGCAAGGAGTAGGTCGTGTCCATTCCATATTCGGTTTTCGGAAGGGTATCTGTGCTCATTTCAAACTCGAGTTTTATGCGTCACCCCACCTCACCTTTCCCCTGAAGCAGGCATAAGTGTGTTTTCTAAAAGCGTGACTCTGTTCTGTTTGGGGATTCAGTTCATGGGGAGCGATTTTTACATTCCCTCGATAAGTGATATCATAAGTTTCTTTTTTGTGGGACTTATTTCACTGAGGATGATCGTACCTAAATCCACTCAGGATGCTGCTACCAGCCTCATGACGTGGATTTCATGACTGAGTGACACTCCATTGGACCTACGTAGCACCACTTCTGCACTTGTCCACTTGTCCACTCGTCTTTGTCCACTTGGCTCTTTCCTGGGATATGAAACGTGTACCGGAGTGGAGGTTCTTGTCAAGACAGCAGCCCTCAACTTTGGGGTCCCTGTGTCTGGTTGATTTTTTCATTTTCCCAAGGTCAACGCCCATGTGTGGAAGTGCCCTATGCTCTGTGGTTCTGTGTTTTCCATGGTTTGGGAAAGAGGATACACTTGTGAAGATTGGCTGTTGGCCATTGACATCCCGCCCATCAGCTTAACAAGGCTCCCTTGACTCCGTGGGCTGTCCTGCCTTTCTGGTTTTTAGACTTTTTTCGCCTGGCCCTTTTGCCCCGGGGGGGGGGGGCGAGAGATTTCTTTGTAGTGCTGATTTGCTCTCCCAGGTTGCTTGGTTGGCCAAAAAGGGCGTATGCGTTTTTTCCTGAATATATTCAGGAAAAAACGCATACGCCCTTTTTGGCCAACCACATCATTGTCCACGTTCTGGCGCTTTTCATGTGCTATCGGGGCCATTCCGATGTAGCCGTTGACATCCGTTTCCTGCAATTCTGCCTTGCGTTCAACGCCTCTTCGTAGCCTGACCTCAATATATTTTGGGGCGATAGTTATCGTTTAGAACTCTGCAGGTTTGGGAAGTGCAGTGCCCCTGAGCTCCATTTCCCAAGTCGCTTTTTTGTGAGTGGGACGCAACACGGCTGGATGGCTTCACGTCCTATTGTCGATCCGGGGTGGCAGGCTGAACCGCTGGTGAATTCTTCTTCGTGATGGGAAATGAGAGTGACATGTGCCCGACCAAACACCTCCAGCGAGTCTCTCATTGGTTCCCCCTCTTGCAGTTCATCCTGCGGACAAATTGCAGACGGTACGAAAGAGGCATGGAAAGGCGCCGAGTCTCCAAGTGGGGAGATTGTTAGTAAGGGGGCCTGAATGGAGAACACGAGCACCAGGAGATGAAAACTGAGGTGAGTTTCAGAAAGCTTTCCCGATCCCACGGTGTAGCATCCGCTGGGTTTCCAATGAGTGCTTTTGCTGTCGGAAGATTGCGTTGAACCTGGAGAGTTGGGACCCATGGAATGGGGAGCACGCAGGATTCCTTTCAAGGGTCTGCATTTGCTTTCCCAACCTCACCAATCGTCTCAGCCCCAAGAGTGTCCAGCCTTATGTCTTCTGCCGCTGGGGCTGTAGATGTGGTCAATCCTGGTTGCATGCCAGTCCCTGAACGCATTTTGGAAGAATTTCTCTCTGTTTTGCCCTGCTTGTTTCTTCTTTATGTTGGAAATGTATCCTCAGAATGGGTCTGAGCTGATTTTCCCTGCTGGTTTTAGGCCGCTTGACACACACTTGATGCACTTACACAGAGATATCAAGACTTAGCTTTGAAGATGCTTACTAGTCGGATAGATACTTGTGCGATGAACAGGGTCTGGTGAGTCCAGTTGATTGAGCAAGGAGTAGGTCGTGTCCATTCCATATTCGGTTTTCGGAAGGGTATCTGTGCTCATTTCAAACTCGAGTTTTATGCGTCACCCCACCTCACCTTTCCCCTGAAGCAGGCATAAGTGTGTTTTCTAAAAGCGTGACTCTGTTCTGTTTGGGGATTCAGTGCATGGGGAGCGATTTTTACATTCCCTCGATAAGTGATATCATAAGTTTCTTTTTTTGTGGGACTTATTTCACTGAGGATGATCGTACCTAAATCCACTCAGGATGCTGCTACCAGCCTCATGACGTGGATTTCATGGCTGAGTGACACTCCATTGGACCTACGTAGCACCACTTGTCCACTTGTCCACTTGTCTTTGTCCACTTGTCCACTCGTCTTTGTCCACTTGGCTCTTTCCTGGGATATGAAACGTGTACCGGAGTGGAGGTTCTTGTCAAGACAGCAGCCCTCAACTTTGGGGTCCCTGTGTCTGGTTGATTTTTTCATTTTCCCAAGGTCAACGCCCATGTGTGGAAGTGCCCTATGCTCTGTGGTTCTGTGTTTTCCATGGTTTGGGAAAGAGGATACACTTGTGAAGATTGGCTGTTGGCCATTGACATCCCGCCCATCAGCTTAACAAGGCTCCCTTGACTCCGTGGCCTGTCCTGCCTTTCTGGTTTTTAGACTTTTTTCGCCTGGCCCTTTTGCCCCGGGGGGGGGGGGGCGAGAGATTTCTTTGTAGTGCTGATTTGCTCTCCCAGGTTGCTTGGTTGGCCAAAAAGGGCGTATGCGTTTTTTCCTGAATATATTCAGGAAAAAACGCATACGCCCTTTTTGGCCAACCACATCATTGTCCACGTTCTGGCGCTTTTCATGTGCTATCGGGGCCATTCCGATGTAGCCGTTGACATCCGTTTCCTGCAATTCTGCCTTGCGTTCAACGCCTCTTCGTAGCCTGACCTCAATATATTTTGGGGCGATAGTTATCGTTTAGAACTCTGCAGGTTTGGGAAGTGCAGTGCCCCTGAGCTCCATTTCCCAAGTCGCTTTTTTGTGAGTGGGACGCAACACGGCTGGATGGCTTCACGTCCTATTGTCGATCCGGGGTGGCAGGCTGAACCGCTGGTGAATTCTTCTTCGTGATGGGAAATGAGAGTGACATGTGCCCCACCAAACACCTCCAGCGAGTCTCTCATTGGTTCCCCCTCTTGCAGTTCATCCTGCGGACAAATTGCAGACGGTACGAAAGAGGCATGGAAAGGCGCCGAGTCTCCAAGTGGGGAGATTGTTAGTAAGGGGGCCTGAATGGAGAACACGAGCACCAGGAGATGAAAACTGAGGTGAGTTTCAGAAAGCTTTCCCGATCCCACGGTGTAGCATCCGCTGGGTTTCCAATGAGTGCTTTCGCTGTCGGAAGATTGCGTTGAACCTGGAGAGTTGGGACCCATGGAATGGGGAGCACGCAGGATTCCTTTCAAGGGTCTGCATTTGCTTTCCCAACCTCACCAATCGTCTCAGCCCCAAGAGTGTCCAGCCTTATGTCTTCTGCCGCTGGGGCTGTAGATGTGGTCAATCCTGGTTGCATGCCAGTCCCTGAACGCATTTTGGAAGAATTTCTCTCTGTTTTGCCCTGCTTGTTTCTTCTTTATGTTGGAAATGTATCCTCAGAATGGGTCTGAGCTGATTTTCCCTGCTGGTTTTAGGCCGCTTGACACACACTTGATGCACTTACACAGAGATATCAAGACTTAGCTTTGAAGATGCTTACTAGTCGGATAGATACTTGTGCGATGAACAGGGTCTGGTGAGTCCAGTTGATTGAGCAAGGAGTAGGTCGTGTCCATTCCATATTCGGTTTTCGGAAGGGTATCTGTGCTCATTTCAAACTCGAGTTTTATGCGTCACCCCACCTCACCTTTCCCCTGAAGCAGGCATAAGTGTGTTTTCTAAAAGCGTGACTCTGTTCTGTTTGGGGATTCAGTTCATGGGGAGCGATTTTTACATTCCCTCGATAAGTGATATCATAAGTTTCTTTTTTGTGGGACTTATTTCACTGAGGATGATCGTACCTAAATCCACTCAGGATGCTGCTACCAGCCTCATGACGTGGATTTCATGACTGAGTGACACTCCATTGGACCTACGTAGCACCACTTCTGCACTTGTCCACTTGTCCACTCGTCTTTGTCCACTTGGCTCTTTCCTGGGATATGAAACGTGTACCGGAGTGGAGGTTCTTGTCAAGACAGCAGCCCTCAACTTTGGGGTCCCTGTGTCTGGTTGATTTTTTCATTTTCCCAAGGTCAACGCCCATGTGTGGAAGTGCCCTATGCTCTGTGTTTCTGTGTTTTCCATGGTTTGGGAAAGAGGATACACTTGTGAAGATTGGCTGTTGGCCATTGACATCCCGCCCATCAGCTTAACAAGGCTCCCTTGACTCCGTGGCCTGTCCTGCCTTTCTGGTTTTTAGACTTTTTTCGCCTGGCCCTTTTGCCCCGGCGGGGGGGCGAGAGATTTCTTTGTAGTGCTGATTTGCTCTCCCAGGTTGCTTGGTTGGCCAAAAAGGGCGTATGCGTTTTTTCCTGAATATATTCAGGAAAAAACGCATACGCCCTTTTTGGCCAACCACATCATTGTCCACGTTCTGGCGCTTTTCATGTGCTATCGGGGCCATTCCGATGTAGCCGTTGACATCCGTTTCCTGCAATTCTGCCTTGCGTTCAACGCCTCTTCGTAGCCTGACCTCAATATATTTTGGGGCGATAGTTATCGTTTAGAACTCTGCAGGTTTGGGAAGTGCACTGCCCCTGAGCTCCATTTCCCAAGTCGCTTTTTTGTGAGTGGGACGCAACACGGCTGGATGGCTTCACGTCCTATTGTCGATCCGGGGTGGCAGGCTGAACCGCTGGTGAATTCTTCTTCGTGATGGGAAATGAGAGTGACATGTGCCCCACCAAACACCTCCAGCGAGTCTCTCATTGGTTCCCCCTCTTGCAGTTCATCCTGCGGACAAATTGCAGACGGTACGAAAGAGGCATGGAAAGGCGCCGAGTCTCCAAGTGGGGAGATTGTTAGTAAGGGGGCCTGAATGGAGAACACGAGCACCAGGAGATGAAAACTGAGGTGAGTTTCAGAAAGCTTTCCCGATCCCACGGTGTAGCATCCGCTGGGTTTCCAATGAGTGCTTTCGCTGTCGGAAGATTGCGTTGAACCTGGAGAGTTGGGACCCATGGAATGGGGAGCACGCAGGATTCCTTTCAAGGGTCTGCATTTGCTTTCCCAACCTCACCAATCGTCTCAGCCCCAAGAGTGTCCAGCCTTATGTCTTCTGCCGCTGGGGCTGTAGATGTGGTCAATGCTGGTTGCATGCCAGTCCCTGAACGCATTTTGGAAGAATTTCTCTCTGTTTTGCCCTGCTTGTTTCTTCTTTATGTTGGAAATGTATCCTCAGAATGGGTCTGAGCTGATTTTCCCTGCTGGTTTTAGGCCGCTTGACACACACTTGATGCACTTACACAGAGATATCAAGACTTAGCTTTTAAGATGCTTACTAGTCGGATAGATACTTGTGCGATGAACAGGGTCTGGTGAGTCCAGTTGATTGAGCAAGGAGTAGGTCGTGTCCATTCCATATTCGGTTTTCGGAAGGGTATCTGTGCTCATTTCAAACTCGAGTTTTATGCGTCACCCCACCTCACCTTTCCCCTGAAGCAGGCATAAGTGTGTTTTCTAAAAGCGTGACTCTGTTCTGTTTGGGGATTCAGTTCATGGGGAGCGATTTTTACATTCCCTCGATAAGTGATATCATAAGTTTCTTTTTTGTGGGACTTATTTCCCTGAGGATGATCGTACCTAAATCCACTCAGGATGCTGCTACCAGCCTCATGACGTGGATTTCATGGCTGAGTGACACTCCATTGGACCTACGTAGCACCACTTGTCCACTTGTCCACTTGTCTTTGTCCACTTGTCCACTCGTCTTTGTCCACTTGGCTCTTTCCTGGGATATGAAACGTGTACCGGAGTGGAGGTTCTTGTCAAGACAGCAGCCCTCAACTTTGGGGTCCCTGTGTCTGGTTGATTTTTTCATTTTCCCAAGGTCAACGCCCATGTGTGGAAGTGCCCTATGCTCTGTGGTTCTGTGTTTTCCATGGTTTGGGAAAGAGGATACACTTGTGAAGATTGGCTGTTGGCCATTGACATCCCGCCCATCAGCTTAACAAGGCTCCCTTGACTCCGTGGCCTGTCCTGCCTTTCTGGTTTTTAGACTTTTTTCGCCTGGCCCTTTTGCCCCGGCGGGGGGGCGAGAGATTTCTTTGTAGTGCTGATTTGCTCTCCCAGGTTGCTTGGTTGGCCAAAAAGGGCGTATGCGTTTTTTCCTGAATATATTCAGGAAAAAACGCATACGCCCTTTTTGGCCAACCACATCATTGTCCACGTTCTGGCGCTTTTCATGTGCTATCGGGGCCATTCCGATGTAGCCGTTGACATCCGTTTCCTGCAATTCTGCCTTGCGTTCAACGCCTCTTCGTAGCCTGACCTCAATATATTTTGGGGCGATAGTTATCGTTTAGAACTCTGCAGGTTTGGGAAGTGCAGTGCCCCTGAGCTCCATTTCCCAAGTCGCTTTTTTGTGAGTGGGACGCAACACGGCTGGATGGCTTCACGCCCTATTGTCGATCCGGGGTGGCAGGCTGAACCGCTGGTGAATTCTTCTTCGTGATGGGAAATGAGAGTGACATGTGCCCCACCAAACACCTCCAGCGAGTCTCTCATTGGTTCCCCCTCTTACAGTTCATCCTGCGGACAAATTGCAGACGGTACGAAAGAGGCATGGAAAGGCGCCGAGTCTCCAAGTGGGGAGATTGTTAGTAAGGGGGCCTGAATGGAGAACACGAGCACCAGGAGATGTAAACTGAGGTGAGTTTCAGAAAGCTTTCCCGATCCCACGGTGTAGCATCCGCTGGGTTTCCAATGAGTGCTTTCGCTGTCGGAAGATTGCGTTGAACCTGGAGAGTTGGGACCCATGGAATGGGGAGCACGCAGGATTCCTTTCAAGGGTCTGCATTTGCTTTCCCAACCTCACCAATCGTCTCAGCCCCAAGAGTGTCCAGCCTTATGTCTTCTGCCGCTGGGGCTGTAGATGTGGTCAATCCTGGTTGCATGCCAGTCCCTGAACGCATTTTGGAAGAATTTCTCTCTGTTTTGCCCTGCTTGTTTCTTCTTTATGTTGGAAATGTATCCTCAGAATGGGTCTGAGCTGATTTTCCCTGCTGGTTTTAGGCCGCTTGACACACACTTGATGCACTTACACAGAGATATCAAGACTTAGCTTTGAAGATGCTTACTAGTCGGATAGATACTTGTGCGATGAACAGGGTCTGGTGAGTCCAGTTGATTGAGCAAGGAGTAGGTCGTGTCCATTCCATATTCGGTTTTCGGAAGGGTATCTGTGCTCATTTCAAACTCGAGTTTTATGCGTCACCCCACCTCACCTTTCCCCTGAAGCAGGCATAAGTGTGTTTTCTAAAAGCGTGACTCTGTTCTGTTTGGGGATTCAGTGCATGGGGAGCGATTTTTACATTCCCTCGATAAGTGATATCATAAGTTTCTTTTTTTGTGGGACTTATTTCACTGAGGATGATCGTACCTAAATCCACTCAGGATGCTGCTACCAGCCTCATGACGTGGATTTCATGGCTGAGTGACACTCCATTGGACCTACGTAGCACCACTTGTCCACTTGTCCACTTGTCTTTGTCCACTTGTCCACTCGTCTTTGTCCACTTGGCTCTTTCCTGGGATATGAAACGTGTACCGGAGTGGAGGTTCTTGTCAAGACAGCAGCCCTCAACTTTGGGGTCCCTGTGTCTGGTTGATTTTTTCATTTTCCCAAGGTCAACGCCCATGTGTGGAAGTGCCCTATGCTCTGTGGTTCTGTGTTTTCCATGGTTTGGGAAAGAGGATACACTTGTGAAGATTGGCTGTTGGCCATTGACATCCCGCCCATCAGCTTAACAAGGCTCCCTTGACTCCGTGGCCTGTCCTGCCTTTCTGGTTTTTAGACTTTTTTCGCCTGTCCCTTTTGCCCCGGGGGGGGGGGGCGAGAGATTTCTTTGTAGTGCTGATTTGCTCTCCCAGGTTGCTTGGTTGGCCAAAAAGGGCGTATGCGTTTTTTCCTGAATATATTCAGGAAAAAACGCATACGCCCTTTTTGGCCAACCACATCATTGTCCACGTTCTGGCGCTTTTCATGTGCTATCGGGGCCATTCCGATGTAGCCGTTGACATCCGTTTCCTGCAATTCTGCCTTGCGTTCAACGCCTCTTCGTAGCCTGACCTCAATATATTTTGGGGCGATAGTTATCGTTTAGAACTCTGCAGGTTTGGGAAGTGCACTGCCCCTGAGCTCCATTTCCCAAGTCGCTTTTTTGTGAGTGGGACGCAACACGGCTGGATGGCTTCACGTCCTATTGTCGATCCGGGGTGGCAGGCTGAACCGCTGGTGAATTCTTCTTCGTGATGGGAAATGAGAGTGACATGTGCCCCACCAAACACCTCCAGCGAGTCTCTCATTGGTTCCCCCTCTTGCAGTTCATCCTGCGGACAAATTGCAGACGGTACGAAAGAGGCATGGAAAGGCGCCGAGTCTCCAAGTGGGGAGATTGTTAGTAAGGGGGCCTGAATGGAGAACACGAGCACCAGGAGATGAAAACTGAGGTGAGTTTCAGAAAGCTTTCCCGATCCCACGGTGTAGCATCCGCTGGGTTTCCAATGAGTGCTTTCGCTGTCGGAAGATTGGGTTGAACCTGTTGAGTTGGGACCCATGGAATGGGGAGCACGCAGGATTCCTTTCAAGGGTCTGCATTTGCTTTCCCAACCTCACCAATCGTCTCAGCCCCAAGAGTGTCCAGCCTTATGTCTTCTGCCGCTGGGGCTGTAGATGTGGTCAATGCTGGTTGCATGCCAGTCCCTGAACGCATTTTGGAAGAATTTCTCTCTGTTTTGCCCTGCTTGTTTCTTCTTTATGTTGGAAATGTATCCTCAGAATGGGTCTGAGCTGATTTTCCCTGCTGGTTTTAGGCCGCTTGACAAACACTTGATGCACTTACACAGAGATATCAAGACTTAGCTTTTAAGATGCTTACTAGTCGGATAGATACTTGTGCGATGAACAGGGTCTGGTGAGTCCAGTTGATTGAGCAAGGAGTAGGTCGTGTCCATTCCATATTCGGTTTTCGGAAGGGTATCTGTGCTCATTTCAAACTCGAGTTTTATGCGTCACCCCACCTCACCTTTCCCCTGAAGCAGGCAGAAGTGTGTTTTCTAAAAGCGTGACTCTGTTCTGTTTGGGGATTCAGTTCATGGGGAGCGATTTTTACATTCCCTCGATAAGTGATATCATAAGTTTCTTTTTTGTGGGACATATTTCCCTGAGGATGATCGTACCTAAATCCACTCAGGATGCTGCTACCAGCCTCATGACGTGGATTTCATGGCTGAGTGACACTCCATTGGACCTACGTAGCACCACTTCTGCACTTGTCCACTTGTCCACTCGTCTTTGTCCACTTTGCTCTTTCCTGGGATATGAAACGTGTACCGGAGTGGAGGTTCTTGTCAAGACAGCAGCCCTCAACTTTGGGGTCCCTGTGTCTGGTTGATTTTTTCATTTTCCCAAGGTCAACGCCCATGTGTGGAAGTGCCCTATGCTCTGTGGTTCTGTGTTTTCCATGGTTTGGGAAAGAGGATACACTTGTGAAGATTGGCTGTTGGCCATTGACATCCCGCCCATCAGCTTAACAAGGCTCCCTTGACTCCGTGGCCTGTCCTGCCTTTCTGGTTTTTAGACTTTTTTCGCCTGGCCCTTTTGCCCCGGGGGGGGCGAGAGATTTCTTTGTAGTGCTGATTTGCTCTCCCAGGTTGCTTGGTTGGCCAAAAAGGGCGTATGCGTTTTTTCCTGAATATATTCAGGAAAAATCGCATACGCCCTTTTTGGCCAACCGCATCATTGTCCACGTTCTGGCGCTTTTCATGTGCTATCGGGGCCATTCCGATGTACCCGTTGACATCCGTTTCCTGCAGTTCTGCCTTGCGTTCAGCGCCTCTTCGTAGGCTGACCTCAATATATTTTGGGGCGATAGTTATCGTTTAGAACTCTGCAGGTTTGGGAAGTGCAGTGCCCCTGAGCTCCATTTCCCAAGTCGCTTTTTTGTGAGTGGGACGCAACACGGCTGGATGGCTTCACGCCCTATTGTCGATCCGGGGTGGCAGGCTGAACCGCTGGTGAATTCTTCTTCGTGATGGGAAATGAGAGTGACATGTGCCCCACCAAACACCTCCAGCGAGTCTCTCATTGGTTCCCCCTCTTGCAGTTCATCCTGCGGACAAATTGCAGACGGTACGAAAGAGGCATGGAAAGGCGCCGAGTCTCCAAGTGGGGAGATTGTTAGTAAGGGGGCCTGAATGGAGAACACGAGCACCAGGAGATGAAAACTGAGGTGAGTTTCAGAAAGCTTTCCCGATCCCACGGTGTAGCAACCGCTGGGTTTCCAATGAGTGCTTTCGCTGTCGGAAGATTGCGTTGAACCTGGAGAGTTGGGACCCATGGAATGGGGAGCACGCAGGATTCCTTTCAAGGGTCTGCATTTGCTTTCCCAACCTCACCAATCGTCTCAGCCCCAAGAGTGCCCAGCCTTATGTCTTCTGCCGCTGGGGCTGTACATGTGGTCAATGCTGGTTGCATGCCAGTCCCTGAACGCATTTTGGAAGAATTTCTCTCTGTTTTGCCCTGCTTGTTTCTTCTTTATGTTGGAAATGTATCCTCAGAATGGGTCTGAGCTGATTTTCCCTGCTGGTTTTAGGCCGCTTTACACACACTTGATGCACTTACACAGAGATATCAAGACTTAGCTTTTAAGATGCTTACTAGTCGGATAGATACTTGTGCGATGAACAGGGTCTGGTGAGTCCAGTTGATTGAGCAAGGAGTAGGTCGTGTCCATTCCATATTCGGTTTTCGGAAGGGTATCTGTGCTCATTTCAAACTCGAGTTTTATGCGTCACCCCACCTCACCTTTCCCCTGAAGCAGGCATAAGTGTGTTTTCTAAAAGCGTGACTCTGTTCTGTTTGGGGATTCAGTGCATGGGGAGCGATTTTTACATTCCCTCGATAAGTGATATCATAAGTTTCTTTTTTTGTGGGACTTATTTCACTGAGGATGATCGTACCTAAATCCACTCAGGATGCTGCTACCAGCCTCATGACGTGGATTTCATGGCTGAGTGACACTCCATTGGACCTACGTAGCACCACTTGTCCACTTGTCCACTTGTCTTTGTCCACTTGTCCACTCGTCTTTGTCCACTTGGCTCTTTCCTGGGATATGAAACGTGTACCGGAGTGGAGGTTCTTGTCAAGACAGCAGCCCTCAACTTTGGGGTCCCTGTGTCTGGTTGATTTTTTCATTTTCCCAAGGTCAACGCCCATGTGTGGAAGTGCCCTATGCTCTGTGGTTCTGTGTTTTCCATGGTTTGGGAAAGAGGATACACTTGTGAAGATTGGCTGTTGGCCATTGACATCCCGCCCATCAGCTTAACAAGGCTCCCTTGACTCCGTGGCCTGTCCTGCCTTTCTGGTTTTTAGACTTTTTTCACCTGGCCCTTTTGCCCCGGGGGGGGGGGCGAGAGATTTCTTTGTAGTGCTGATTTGCTCTCCCAGGTTGCTTGGTTGGCCAAAAAGGGCGTATGCGAAAAAACGCATACGCCCTTTTTGGCCAACCACATCATTGTCCACGTTCTGGCACTTTTCATGTGCTATCGGGGCCATTCCGATGTAGCCGTTGACATCCGTTTCCTGCAATTCTGCCTTGCGTTCAACGCCTCTTCGTAGCCTGACCTCAATATATTTTGGGGCGATAGTTATCGTTTAGAACTCTGCAGGTTTGGGAAGTGCAGTGCCCCTGAGCTCCATTTCCCAAGTCGCTTTTTTGTGAGTGGGACGCAACACGGCTGGATGGCTTCACGTCCTATTGTCGATCCGGGGTGGCAGGCTGAACCGCTGGTGAATTCTTCTTCGTGATGGGAAATGAGAGTGACATGTGCCCCACCAAACACCTCCAGCGAGTCTCTCATTGGTTCCCCCTCTTGCAGTTCATCCTGCGGACAAATTGCAGACGGTACGAAAGAGAAATGGAAAGGCGCCGAGTCTCCAAGTGGGGAGATTGTTAGTAAGGGGGCCTGAATGGAGAACACGAGCACCAGGAGATGAAAACTGAGGTGAGTTTCAGAAAGCTTTCCCGATCCCACGGTGTAGCATCCGCTGGGTTTCCAATGAGTGCTTTCGCTGTCGGAAGATTGCGTTGAACCTGGAGAGTTGGGACCCATGGAATGGGGAGCACGCAGGATTCCTTTCAAGGGTCTGCATTTGCTTTCCCAACCTCACCAATCGTCTCAGCCCCAAGAGTGTCCAGCCTTATGTCTTCTGCCGCTGGGGCTGTAGATGTGGTCAATCCTGGTTGCATGCCAGTCCCTGAACGCATTTTGGAAGAATTTCTCTCTGTTTTGCCCTGCTTGTTTCTTCTTTATGTTGGAAATGTATCCTCAGAATGGGTCTGAGCTGATTTTCCCTGCTGGTTGTAGGCCGCTTGACACACACTTGATGCACTTACACAGAGATATCAAGACTTAGCTTTGAAGATGCTTACTAGTCGGATAGATACTTGTGCGATGAACAGGGTCTGGTGAGTCCAGTTGATTGAGCAAGGAGTAGGTCGTGTCCATTCCATATTCGGTTTTCGGAAGGGTATCTGTGCTCATTTCAAACTCGAGTTTTATGCGTCACCCCACCTCACCTTTCCCCTGAAGCAGGCATAAGTGTGTTTTCTAAAAGCGTGACTCTGTTCTGTTTGGGGATTCAGTTCATGGGGAGCGATTTTTACATTCCCTCGATAAGTGATATCATAAGTTTCTTTTTTGTGGGACTTATTTCACTGAGGATGATCGTACCTAAATCCACTCAGGATGCTGCTACCAGCCTCATGACGTGGATTTCATGACTGAGTGACACTCCATTGGACCTACGTAGCACCACTTCTGCACTTGTCCACTTGTCCACTCGTCTTTGTCCACTTGGCTCTTTCCTGGGATATGAAACGTGTACCGGAGTGGAGGTTCTTGTCAAGACAGCAGCCCTCAACTTTGGGGTCCCTGTGTCTGGTTGATTTTTTCATTTTCCCAAGGTCAACGCCCATGTGTGGAAGTGCCCTATGCTCTGTGTTTCTGTGTTTTACATGGTTTGGGAAAGAGGATACACTTGTGAAGATTGGCTGTTGGCCATTGACATCCCGCCCATCAGCTTAACAAGGCTCCCTTGACTCCGTGGCCTGTCCTGCCTTTCTGGTTTTTAGACTTTTTTCGCCTGGCCCTTTTGCCCCGGCGGGGGGGCGAGAGATTTCTTTGTAGTGCTGATTTGCTCTCCCAGGTTGCTTGGTTGGCCAAAAAGGGCGTATGCGTTTTTTCCTGAATATATTCAGGAAAAAACGCATACGCCCTTTTTGGCCAACCACATCATTGTCCACGTTCTGGCGCTTTTCATGTGCTATCGGGGCCATTCCGATGTAGCCGTTGACATCCGTTTCCTGCAATTCTGCCTTGCGTTCAACGCCTCTTCGTAGCCTGACCTCAATATATTTTGGGGCGATAGTTATCGTTTAGAACTCTGCAGGTTTGGGAAGTGCAGTGCCCCTGAGCTCCATTTCCCAAGTCGCTTTTTTGTGAGTGGGACGCAACACGGCTGGATGGCTTCACGTCCTATTGTCGATCCGGGGTGGCAGGCTGAACCGCTGGTGAATTCTTCTTCGTGATGGGAAATGAGAGTGACATGTGCCCGACCAAACACCTCCAGCGAGTCTCTCATTGGTTCCCCCTCTTGCAGTTCATCCTGCGGACAAATTGCAGACGGTACGAAAGAGGCATGGAAAGGCGCCGAGTCTCCAAGTGGGGAGATTGTTAGTAAGGGGGCCTGAATGGAGAACACGAGCACCAGGAGATGAAAACTGAGGTGAGTTTCAGAAAGCTTTCCCGATCCCACGGTGTAGCATCCGCTGGGTTTCCAATGAGTGCTTTCGCTGTCGGAAGATTGCGTTGAACCTGGAGAGTTGGGACCCATGGAATGGGGAGCACGCAGGATTCCTTTCAAGGGTCTGCATTTGCTTTCCCAACCTCACCAATCGTCTCAGCCCCAAGAGTGTCCAGCCTTATGTCTTCTGCCGCTGGGGCTGTAGATGTGGTCAATCCTGGTTGCATGCCAGTCCCTGAACGCATTTTGGAAGAATTTCTCTCTGTTTTGCCCTGCTTGTTTCTTCTTTATGTTGGAAATGTATCCTCAGAATGGGTCTGAGCTGATTTTCCCTGCTGGTTTTAGGCCGCTTGACACACACTTGATGCACTTACACAGAGATATCAAGACTTAGCTTTGAAGATGCTTACTAGTCGGATAGATACTTGTGCGATGAACAGGGTCTGGTGAGTCCAGTTGATTGAGCAAGGAGTAGGTCGTGTCCATTCCATATTCGGTTTTCGGAAGGGTATCTGTGCTCATTTCAAACTCGAGTTTTATGCGTCACCCCACCTCACCTTTCCCCTGAAGCAGGCATAAGTGTGTTTTCTAAAAGCGTGACTCTGTTCTGTTTGGGGATTCAGTTCATGGGGAGCGATTTTTACATTCCCTCGATAAGTGATATCATAAGTTTCTTTTTTGTGGGACTTATTTCACTGAGGATGATCGTACCTAAATCCACTCAGGATGCTGCTACCAGCCTCATGACGTGGATTTCATGGCTGAGTGACACTCCATTGGACCTACGTAGCACCACTTCTGCACTTGTCCACTTGTCCACTCGTCTTTGTCCACTTTGCTCTTTCCTGGGATATGAAACGTGTACCGGAGTGGAGGTTCTTGTCAAGACAGCAGCCCTCAACTTTGGGGTCCCTATGTCTGGTTGATTTTTTCATTTTCCCAAGGTCAACGCCCATGTGTGGAAGTGCCCTATTCTCTGTGGTTCTGTGTTTTCCATGGTTTGGGAAAGAGGATACACTTGTGAAGATTGGCTGTTGGCCATTGACATCCCGCCCATCAGCTTAACAAGGCTCCCTTGACTCCGTGGCCTGTCCTGCCTTTCTGGTTTTTAGACTTTTTTCGCCTGGCCCTTTTGCCCCGGGGGGGGCGAGAGATTTCTTTGTAGTGCTGATTTGCTCTCCCAGGTTGCTTGGTTGGCCAAAAAGGGCGTATGCGTTTTTTCCTGAATATATTCAGGAAAAAACGCATACGCCCTTTTTGGCCAACCACATCATTGTCCACGTTCTGGCGCTTTTCATGTGCTATCGGGGCCATTCCGATGTAGCCGTTGACATCCGTTTCCTGCAATTCTGCCTTGCGTTCAACGCCTCTTCGTAGCCTGACCTCAATATATTTTGGGGCGATAGTTATCGTTTAGAACTCTGCAGGTTTGGGAAGTGCAGTGCCCCTGAGCTCCATTTCCCAAGTCGCTTTTTTGTGAGTGGGACGCAACACGGCTGGATGGCTTCACGTCCTATTGTCGATCCGGGGTGGCAGGCTGAACCGCTGGTGAATTCTTCTTCGTGATGGGAAATGAGAGTGACATGTGCCCGACCAAACACCTCCAGCGAGTCTCTCATTGGTTCCCCCTCTTGCAGTTCATCCTGCGGACAAATTGCAGACGGTACGAAAGAGGCATGGAAAGGCGCCGAGTCTCCAAGTGGGGAGATTGTTAGTAAGGGGGCCTGAATGGAGACCACGAGCACCAGGAGATGAAAACTGAGGTGAGTTTCAGAAAGCTTTCCCGATCCCACGGTGTAGCATCCGCTGGGTTTCCAATGAGTGCTTTCGCTGTCGGAAGATTGCGTTGAACCTGGAGAGTTGGGACCCATGGAATGGGGAGCAAGCAGGATTCCTTTCAAGGGTCTGCATTTGCTTTCCCAACCTCACCAATCGTCTCAGCCCCAAGAGTGTCCAGCCTTATGTCTTCTGCCGCTGGGGCTGTAGATGTGGTCAATCCTGGTTGCATGCCAGTCCCTGAACGCATTTTGGAAGAATTTCTCTCTGTTTTGCCCTGCTTGTTTCTTCTTTATGTTGGAAATGTATCCTCAGAATGGGTCTGAGCTGATTTTCCCTGCTGGTTTTAGGCCGCTTGACACACACTTGATGCACTTACACAGAGATATCAAGACTTAGCTTTGAAGATGCTTACTAGTCGGATAGATACTTGTGCGATGAACAGGGTCTGGTGAGTCCAGTTGATTGAGCAAGGAGTAGGTCGTGTCCACTCCATATTCGGTTTTCGGAAGGGTATCTGTGCTCATTTCAAACTCGAGTTTTATGCGTCACCCCACCTCACCTTTCCCCTGAAGCAGGCATAAGTGTGTTTTCTAAAAGCGTGACTCTGTTCTGTTTGGGGATTCAGTGCATGGGGAGCGATTTTTACATTCCCTCGATAAGTGATATCATAAGTTTCTTTTTTTGTGGGACTTATTTCACTGAGGATGATCGTACCTAAATCCACTCAGGATGCTGCTACCAGCCTCATGACGTGGATTTCATGGCTGAGTGACACTCCATTGGACCTACGTAGCACCACTTCTGCACTTGTCCACTTGTCCACTCGTCTTTGTCCACTTGGCTCTTTCCTGGGATATGAAACGTGTACCGGAGTGGAGGTTCTTGTCAAGACAGCAGCCCTCAACTTTGGGGTCCCTGTGTCTGGTTGATTTTTTCATTTTCCCAAGGTCAACGCCCATGTGTGGAAGTGCCCTATGCTCTGTGGTTCTGTGTTTTCCATGGTTTGGGAAAGAGGATACACTTGTGAAGATTGGCTGTTGGCCATTGACATCCCGCCCATCAGCTTAACAAGGCTCCCTTGACTCCGTGGCCTGTCCTGCCTTTCTGGTTTTTAGACTTTTTTCGCCTGGCCCTTTTGCCCCGGGGGGGGGGGGCGAGAGATTTCTTTGTAGTGCTGATTTGCTCTCCCAGGTTGCTTGGTTGGCCAAAAAGGGCGTATGCGTTTTTTCCTGAATATATTCAGGAAAAAACGCATACGCCCTTTTTGGCCAACCACATCATTGTCCACGTCCTGGCGCTTTTCATGTGCTATCGGGGCCATTCCGATGTAGCCGTTGACATCCGTTTCCTGCAATTCTGCCTTGCGTTCAACGCCTCTTCGTAGCCTGACCTCAATATATTTTGGGGCGATAGTTATCGTTTAGAACTCTGCAGGTTTGGGAAGTGCACTGCCCCTGAGCTCCATTTCCCAAGTCGCTTTTTTGTGAGTGGGACGCAACACGGCTGGATGGCTTCACGTCCTATTGTCGATCCGGGGTGGCAGGCTGAACCGCTGGTGAATTCTTCTTCGTGATGGGAAATGAGAGTGACATGTGCCCCACCAAACACCTCCAGCGAGTCTCTCATTGGTTCCCCCTCTTGCAGTTCATCCTGCGGACAAATTGCAGACGGTACGAAAGAGGCATGGAAAGGCGCCGAGTCTCCAAGTGGGGAGATTGTTAGTAAGGGGGCCTGAATGGAGAACACGAGCACCAGGAGATGAAAACTGAGGTGAGTTTCAGAAAGCTTTCCCGATCCCACGGTGTAGCATCCGCTGGGTTTCCAATGAGTGCTTTCGCTGTCGGAAGATTGCGTTGAACCTGGAGAGTTGGGACCCATGGAATGGGGAGCACACAGGATTCCTTTCAAGGGTCTGCATTTGCTTTCCCAACCTCACCAATCGTCTCAGCCCCAAGAGTGTCCAGCCTTATGTCTTCTGCCGCTGGGGCTGTAGATGTGGTCAATCCTGGTTGCATGCCAGTCCCTGAACGCATTTTGGAAGAATTTCTCTCTGTTTTGCCCTGCTTGTTTCTTCTTTATGTTGGAAATGTATCCTCAGAATGGGTCTGAGCTGATTTTCCCTGCTGGTTTTAGGCCGCTTGACACACACTTGATGCACTTACACAGAGATATCAAGACTTAGCTTTGAAGATGCTTACTAGTCGGATAGATACTTGTGCGATGAACAGGGTCTGGTGAGTCCAGTTGATTGAGCAAGGAGTAGGTCGTGTCCATTCCATATTCGGTTTTCGGAAGGGTATCTGTGCTCATTTCAAACTCGAGTTTTATGCGTCACCCCACCTCACCTTTCCCCTGAAGCAGGCATAAGTGTGTTTTCTAAAAGCGTGACTCTGTTCTGTTTGGGGATTCAGTTCATGGGGAGCGATTTTTACATTCCCTCGATAAGTGATATCATAAGTTTCTTTTTTGTGGGACTTATTTCACTGAGGATGATCGTACCTAAATCCACTCAGGATGCTGCTACCAGCCTCATGACGTGGATTTCATGGCTGAGTGACACTCCATTGGACCTACGTAGCACCACTTCTGCACTTGTCCACTTGTCCACTCGTCTTTGTCCACTTGGCTCTTTCCTGGGATATGAAACGTGTACCGGAGTGGAGGTTCTTGTCAAGACAGCAGCCCTCAACTTTGGGGTCCCTGTGTCTGGTTGATTTTTTCATTTTCCCAAGGTCAACGCCCATGTGTGGAAGTGCCCTATGCTCTGTGGTTCTGTGTTTTCCATGGTTTGGGAAAGAGGATACACTTGTGAAGATTGGCTGTTGGCCATTGACATCCCGCCCATCAGCTTAACAAGGCTCCCTTGACTCCGTGGCCTGTCCTGCCTTTCTGGTTTTTAGACTTTTTTCGCCTGGCCCTTTTGCCCCGGGGGGGGGGCGACAGATTTCTTTGTAGTGCTGATTTGCTCTCCCAGGTTGCTTGGTTGGCCAAAAAGGGCGTATGCGTTTTTTCCTGAATATATTCAGGAAAAAACGCATACGCCCTTTTTGGCCAACCACATCATTGTCCACGTTCTGGCGCTTTTCATGTGCTATCGGGGCCATTCCGATGTAGCCGTTGACATCCGTTTCCTGCAATTCTGCCTTGCGTTCAACGCCTCTTCGTAGCCTGACCTCAATATATTTTGGGGCGATAGTTATCGTTTAGAACTCTGCAGGTTTGGGAAGTGCAGTGCCCCTGAGCTCCATTTCCCAAGTCGCTTTTTTGTGAGTGGGACGCAACACGGCTGGATGGCTTCACGTCCTATTGTCGATCCGGGGTGGCAGGCTGAACCGCTGGTGAATTCTTCTTCGTGATGGGAAATGAGAGTGACATGTGCCCGACCAAACACCTCCAGCGAGTCTCTCATTGGTTCCCCCTCTTGCAGTTCATCCTGCGGACAAATTGCAGACGGTACGAAAGAGGCATGGAAAGGCGCCGAGTCTCCAAGTGGGGAGATTGTTAGTAAGGGGGCCTGAATGGAGAACACGAGCACCAGGAGATGAAAACTGAGGTGAGTTTCAGAAAGCTTTCCCGATCCCACGGTGTAGCATCCGCTGGGTTTCCAATGAGTGCTTTCGCTGTCGGAAGATTGGGTTGAACCTGTTGAGTTGGGACCCATGGAATGGGGAGCACGCAGGATTCCTTTCAAGGGTCTGCATTTGCTTTCCCAACCTCACCAATCGTCTCAGCCCCAAGAGTGTCCAGCCTTATATCTTCTGCCGCTGGGGCTGTAGATGTGGTCAATCCTGGTTGCATGCCAGTCCCTGAACGCATTTTGGAAGAATTTCTCTCTGTTTTGCCCTGCTTGTTTCTTCTTTATGTTGGAAATGTATCCTCAGAATGGGTCTGAGCTGATTTTCCCTGCTGGTTTTAGGCCGCTTTACACACAATTGATGCACTTACACAGAGATATCAAGACTTAGCTTTGAAGATGCTTACTAGTCGGATAGATACTTGTGCGATGAACAGGGTCTGGTGAGTCCAGTTGATTGAGCAAGGAGTAGGTCGTGTCCATTCCATATTCGGTTTTCGGAAGGGTATCTGTGCTCATTTCAAACTCGAGTTTTATGCGTCACCCCACCTCACCTTTCCCCTGAAGCAGCCATAAGTGTGTTTTCTAAAAGCGTGACTCTGTTCTGTTTGGGGATTCAGTGCATGGGGAGCGATTTTTACATTCCCTCGATAAGTGATATCATAAGTTTCTTTTTTGTGGGACTTATTTCACTGAGGATGATCGTACCTAAATCCACTCAGGATGCTGCTACCAGCCTCATGACGTGGATTTCATGGCTGAGTGACACTCCATTGGACCTACGTAGCACCACTTCTGCACTTGTCCACTTGTCCACTCGTCTTTGTCCACTTGGCTCTTTCCTGGGATATGAAACGTGTACCGGAGTGGAGGTTCTTGTCAAGACAGCAGCCCTCAACTTTGGGGTCCCTGTGTCTGGTTGATTTTTTCATTTTCCCAAGGTCAACGCCCATGTGTGGAAGTGCCCTATGCTCTGTGGTTCTGTGTTTTCCATGGTTTGGGAAAGAGGATACACTTGTGAAGATTGGCTGTTGGCCATTGACATCCCGCCCATCAGCTTAACAAGGCTCCCTTGACTTGGTGGCCTGCCCTGCCTTTCTGGTTTTTAGACTTTTTTCGCCTGGCCCTTTTGCCCCGGGGGGGGGGGGGCGAGAGATTTCTTTGTAGTGCTGATTTGCTCTCCCAGGTTGCTTGGTTGGCCAAAAAGGGCGTATGCGTTTTTTCCTGAATATATTCAGGAAAAAACGCATACGCCCTTTTTGGCCAACCGCATCATTGTCCACGTTCTGGCGCTTTTCATGTGCTATCGGGGCCATTCCGATGTACCCGTTGACATCCGTTTCCTGCAGTTCTGCCTTGCGTTCAACGCCTCTTCGTAGCCTGACCTCAATATATTTTGGGGCGATAGTTATCGTTTAGAACTCTGCAGGTTTGGGAAGTGCAGTGCCCCTGAGCTCCATTTCCCAAGTCGCTTTTTTGTGAGTGGGACGCAACACGGCTGGATGGCTTCACGTCCTATTGTTGATCCGGGGTGGCAGGCTGAACCGCTGGTGAATTCTTCTTCGTGATGGGAAATGAGAGTGACATGTGCCCGACCAAACACCTCCAGCGAGTCTCTCATTGGTTCCCCCTCTTGCAGTTCATCCTGCGGACAAATTGCAGACGGTACGAAAGAGGCATGGAAATGCGCCGAGTCTCCAAGTGGGGAGATTGTTAGTAAGGGGGCCTGAATGGAGAACACGAGCACCAGGAGATGAAAACTGAGGTGAGTTTCAGAAAGCTTTCCCGATCCCACGGTGTAGCATCCGCTGGGTTTCCAATGAGTGCTTTCGCTGTCGGAAGATTGCGTTGAACCTGGAGAGTTGGGACCCATGGAATGGGGAGCACGCAGGATTCCTTTCAAGGGTCTGCATTTGCTTTCCCAACCTCACCAATCGTCTCAGCCCCAAGAGTGTCCAGCCTTATGTCTTCTGCCGCTGGGGCTGTAGATGTGGTCAATGCTGGTTGCATGCCAGTCCCTGAACGCATTTTGGAAGAATTTCTCTCTGTTTTGCCCTGCTTGTTTCTTCTTTATGTTGGAAATGTATCCTCAGAATGGGTCTGAGCTGATTTTCCCTGCTGGTTGTAGGCCGCTTGACACACACTTGATGCACTTACACAGAGATATCAAGACTTAGCTTTGAAGATGCTTACTAGTCGGATAGATACTTGTGCGATGAACAGGGTCTGGTGAGTCCAGTTGATTGAGCAAGGAGTAGGTCGTGTCCATTCCATATTCGGTTTTCGGAAGGGTATCTCTGCTCATTTCAAACTCGAGTTTTATGCGTCACCCCACCTCACCTTTCCCCTGAAGCAGGCATAAGTGTGTTTTCTAAAAGCGTGACTCTGTTCTGTTTGGGGATTCAGTGCATGGGGAGCGATTTTTACATTCCCTCGATAAGTGATATCATAAGTTTCTTTTTTTGTGGGACTTATTTCACTGAGGATGATCGTACCTAAATCCACTCAGGATGCTGCTACCAGCCTCATGACGTGGATTTCATGGCTGAGTGACACTCCATTGGACCTAGGTAGCACCACTTGTCCACTTGTCCACTTGTCTTTGTCCACTTGTCCACTCGTCTTTGTCCACTTGGCTCTTTCCTGGGATATGAAACGTGTACCGGAGTGGAGGTTCTTGTCAAGACAGCAGCCCTCAACTTTGGGGTCCCTGTGTCTGGTTGATTTTTTCATTTTCCCAAGGTCAACGCCCATGTGTGGAAGTGCCCTATGCTCTGTGGTTCTGTGTTTTCCATGGTTTGGGAAAGAGGATACACTTGTGAAGATTGGCTGTTGGCCATTGACATCCCGCCCATCAGCTTAACAAGGCTCCCTTGACTCCGTGGCCTGTCCTGCCTTTCTGGTTTTTAGACTTTTTTCGCCTGGCCCTTTTGCCCCGGGGGGGGGGGGGCGAGAGATTTCTTTGTAGTGCTGATTTGCTCTCCCAGGTTGCTTGGTTGGCCAAAAAGGGCGTATGCGTTTTTTCCTGAATATATTCAGGAAAAAACGCATACGCCCTTTTTGGCCAACCACATCATTGTCCACGTCCTGGCGCTTTTCATGTGCTATCGGGGCCATTCCGATGTAGCCGTTGACATCCGTTTCCTGCAATTCTGCCTTGCGTTCAACGCCTCTTCGTAGCCTGACCTCAATATATTTTGGGGCGATAGTTATCGTTTAGAACTCTGCAGGTTTGGGAAGTGCAGTGCCCCTGAGCTCCATTTCCCAAGTCGCTTTTTTGTGAGTGGGACGCAACACGGCTGGATGGCTTCACGTCCTATTGTTGATCCGGGGTGGCAGGCTGAACCGCTGGTGAATTCTTCTTCGTGATGGGAAATGAGAGTGACATGTGCCCGACCAAACACCTCCAGCGAGTCTCTCATTGGTTCCCCCTCTTGCAGTTCATCCTGCGGACAAATTGCAGACGGTACGAAAGAGGCATGGAAAGGCGCCGAGTCTCCAAGTGGGGAGATTGTTAGTAAGGGGGCCTGAATGGAGAACACGAGCACCAGGAGATGAAAACTGAGGTGAGTTTCAGAAAGCTTTCGCGATCCCACGGTGTAGCATCCGCTGGGTTTCCAATGAGTGCTTTCGCTGTCGGAAGATTGCGTTGAACCTGGAGAGTTGGGACCCATGGAATGGGGAGCACGCAGGATTCCTTTCAAGGGTCTGCATTTGCTTTCCCAACCTCACCAATCGTCTCAGCCCCAAGAGTGTCCAGCCTTATGTCTTCTGCCGCTGGGGCTGTAGATGTGGTCAATGCTGGTTGCATGCCAGTCCCTGAACGCATTTTGGAAGAATTTCTCTCTGTTTTGCCCTGCTTGTTTCTTCTTTATGTTGGAAATGTATCCTCAGAATGGGTCTGAGCTGATTTTCCCTGCTGGTTTTAGGCCGCTTGACACACACTTGATGCACTTACACAGAGATATCAAGACTTAGCTTTGAAGATGCTTACTAGTCGGATAGATACTTGTGCGATGAACAGGGTCTGGTGAGTCCAGTTGATTGAGCAAGGAGTAGGTCGTGTCCATTCCATATTCGGTTTTCGGAAGGGTATCTGTGCTCATTTCAAACTCGAGTTTTATGCGTCACCCCACCTCACCTTTCCCCTGAAGCAGGCATAAGTGTGTTTTCTAAAAGCGTGACTCTGTTCTGTTTGGGGATTCAGTGCATGGGGAGCGATTTTTACATTCCCTCGATAAGTGATATCATAAGTTTCTTTTTTTGTGGGACTTATTTCACTGAGGATGATCGTACCTAAATCCACTCAGGATGCTGCTACCAGCCTCATGACGTGGATTTCATGGCTGAGTGACACTCCATTGGACCTACGTAGCACCACTTGTCCACTTGTCCACTTGTCTTTGTCCACTTGTCCACTCGTCTTTGTCCACTTGGCTCTTTCCTGGGATATGAAACGTGTACCGGAGTGGAGGTTCTTGTCAAGACAGCAGCCCTCAACTTTGGGGTCCCTGTGTCTGGTTGATTTTTTCATTTTCCCAAGGTCAACGCCCATGTGTGGAAGTGCCCTATGCTCTGTGGTTCTGTGTTTTACATGGTTTGGGAAGGGGGATACACTTGTGAAGATTGGCTGTTGGCCATTGACATCCCGCCCATCAGCTTAACAAGGCTCCCTTGACTTCGTGCGCTGTCCTGCCTTTCTGGTTTTTAGACTTTTTTCGCCTGGCCCTTTTGCCCCGGGGGGGGCGAGAGATTTCTTTGTAGTGCTGATTTGCTCTCCCAGGTTGCTTGGTTGGCCAAAAAGGGCGTATGCGTTTTTTCCTGAATATATTCAGGAAAAAACGCATACGCCCTTTTTGGCCAACCACATCATTGTCCACGTCCTGGCGCTTTTCATGTGCTATCGGGGCCATTCCGATGTAGCCGTTGACATCCGTTTCCTGCAATTCTGCCTTGCGTTCAACGCCTCTTCGTAGCCTGACCTCAATATATTTTGGGGCGATAGTTATCGTTTAGAACTCTGCAGGTTTGGGAAGTGCAGTGCCCCTGAGCTCCATTTCCCAAGTCGCTTTTTTGTGAGTGGGACGCAACACGGCTGGATGGCTTCACGTCCTATTGTTGATCCGGGGTGGCAGGCTGAACCGCTGGTGAATTCTTCTTCGTGATGGGAAATGAGAGTGACATGTGCCCGACCAAACACCTCCAGCGAGTCTCTCATTGGTTCCCCCTCTTGCAGTTCATCCTGCGGACAAATTGCAGACGGTACGAAAGAGGCATGGAAAGGCGCCGAGTCTCCAAGTGGGGAGATTGTTAGTAAGGGGGCCTGAATGGAGAACACGAGCACCAGGAGATGAAAACTGAGGTGAGTTTCAGAAAGCTTTCGCGATCCCACGGTGTAGCATCCGCTGGGTTTCCAATGAGTGCTTTCGCTGTCGGAAGATTGCGTTGAACCTGGAGAGTTGGGACCCATGGAATGGGGAGCACGCAGGATTCCTTTCAAGGGTCTGCATTTGCTTTCCCAACCTCACCAATCGTCTCAGCCCCAAGAGTGTCCAGCCTTATGTCTTCTGCCGCTGGGGCTGTAGATGTGGTCAATGCTGGTTGCATGCCAGTCCCTGAACGCATTTTGGAAGAATTTCTCTCTGTTTTGCCCTGCTTGTTTCTTCTTTATGTTGGAAATGTATCCTCAGAATGGGTCTGAGCTGATTTTCCCTGCTGGTTTTAGGCCGCTTGACACACACTTGATGCACTTACACAGAGATATCAAGACTTAGCTTTGAAGATGCTTACTAGTCGGATAGATACTTGTGCGATGAACAGGGTCTGGTGAGTCCAGTTGATTGAGCAAGGAGTAGGTCGTGTCCATTCCATATTCGGTTTTCGGAAGGGTATCTGTGCTCATTTCAAACTCGAGTTTTATGCGTCACCCCACCTCACCTTTCCCCTGAAGCAGGCATAAGTGTGTTTTCTAAAAGCGTGACTCTGTTCTGTTTGGGGATTCAGTGCATGGGGAGCGATTTTTACATTCCCTCGATAAGTGATATCATAAGTTTCTTTTTTTGTGGGACTTATTTCACTGAGGATGATCGTACCTAAATCCACTCAGGATGCTGCTACCAGCCTCATGACGTGGATTTCATGGCTGAGTGACACTCCATTGGACCTACGTAGCACCACTTGTCCACTTGTCCACTTGTCTTTGTCCACTTGTCCACTCGTCTTTGTCCACTTGGCTCTTTCCTGGGATATGAAACGTGTACCGGAGTGGAGGTTCTTGTCAAGACAGCAGCCCTCAACTTTGGGGTCCCTGTGTCTGGTTGATTTTTTCATTTTCCCAAGGTCAACGCCCATGTGTGGAAGTGCCCTATGCTCTGTGGTTCTGTGTTTTACATGGTTTGGGAAGGGGGATACACTTGTGAAGATTGGCTGTTGGCCATTGACATCCCGCCCATCAGCTTAACAAGGCTCCCTTGACTTCGTGCGCTGTCCTGCCTTTCTGGTTTTTAGACTTTTTTCGCCTGGCCCTTTTGCCCCGGGGGGGGCGAGAGATTTCTTTGTAGTGCTGATTTGCTCTCCCAGGTTGCTTGGTTGGCCACAAAGGGCGTATGCGTTTTTTCCTGAATATATTCAGGAAAAAACGCATACGCCCTTTTTGGCCAACCGCATCATTGTCCACGTTCTGGCGCTTTTCATGTGCTATCGGGGCCATTCCGATGTACCCGTTGACATCCGTTTCCTGCAGTTCTGCCTTGCGTTCAGCGCCTCTTCGTAGCCTGACCTCAATATATTTTGGGGCGATAGTTATCGTTTAGAACTCTGCAGGTTTGGGAAGTGCAGTGCCCCTGAGCTCCATTTCCCAAGTCGCTTTTTTGTGAGTGGGACGCAACACGGCTGGATGGCTTCACGCCCTATTGTCGATCCGGGGTGGCAGGCTGAACCGCTGGTGAATTCTTCTTCGTGATGGGAAATGAGAGTGACATGTGCCCGACCAAACACCTCCAGCGAGTCTCTCATTGGTTCCCCCTCTTGCAGTTCATCCTGCGGACAAATTGCAGACGGTACGAAAGAGGCATGGAAAGGCGCCGAGTCTCCAAGTGGGGAGATTGTTAGTAAGGGGGCCTGAATGGAGAACACGAGCACCAGGAGATGAAAACTGAGGTGAGTTTCAGAAAGCTTTCGCGATCCCACGGTGTAGCATCCGCTGGGTTTCCAATGAGTGCTTTCGCTGTCGGAAGATTGCGTTGAACCTGGAGAGTTGGGACCCATGGAATGGGGAGCACGCAGGATTCCTTTCAAGGGTCTGCATTTGCTTTCCCAACCTCACCAATCGTCTCAGCCCCAAGAGTGTCCAGCCTTATGTCTTCTGCCGCTGGGGCTGTAGATGTGGTCAATGCTGGTTGCATGCCAGTCCCTGAACGCATTTTGGAAGAATTTCTCTCTGTTTTGCCCTGCTTGTTTCTTCTTTATGTTGGAAATGTATCCTCAGAATGGGTCTGAGCTGATTTTCCCTGCTGGTTTTAGGCCGCTTGACACACACTTGATGCACTTACACAGAGATATCAAGACTTAGCTTTGAAGATGCTTACTAGTCGGATAGATACTTGTGCGATGAACAGGGTCTGGTGAGTCCAGTTGATTGAGCAAGGAGTAGGTCGTGTCCATTCCATATTCGGTTTTCGGAAGGGTATCTGTGCTCATTTCAAACTCGAGTTTTATGCGTCACCCCACCTCACCTTTCCCCTGAAGCAGCCATAAGTGTGTTTTCTAAAAGCGTGACTCTGTTCTGTTTGGGGATTCAGTGCATGGGGAGCGATTTTTACATTCCCTCGATAAGTGATATCATAAGTTTCTTTTTTGTGGGACTTATTTCACTGAGGATGATCGTACCTAAATCCACTCAGGATGCTGCTACCAGCCTCATGACGTGGATTTCATGGCTGAGTGACACTCCATTGGACCTACGTAGCACCACTTCTGCACTTGTCCACTTGTCCACTCGTCTTTGTCCACTTGGCTCTTTCCTGGGATATGAAACGTGTACCGGAGTGGAGGTTCTTGTCAAGACAGCAGCCCTCAACTTTGGGGTCCCTGTGTCTGGTTGATTTTTTCATTTTCCCAAGGTCAACGCCCATGTGTGGAAGTGCCCTATGCTCTGTGGTTCTGTGTTTTCCATGGTTTGGGAAAGAGGATACACTTGTGAAGATTGGCTGTTGGCCATTGACATCCCGCCCATCAGCTTAACAAGGCTCCCTTGACTCCGTGGCCTGTCCTGCCTTTCTGGTTTTTAGACTTTTTTCGCCTGGCCCTTTTGCCCCGGGGGGGGGCGAGAGATTTCTTTGTAGTGCTGATTTGCTCTCCCAGGTTGCTTGGTTGGCCAAAAAGGGCGTATGCGTTTTTTCCTGAATATATTCAGGAAAAAACGCATACGCCCTTTTTGGCCAACCACATCATTGTCCATGTTCTGGCGCTTTTCATGTGCTATCGGGGCCATTCCGATGTAGCCGTTGACATCCGTTTCCTGCAATTCTGCCTTGCGTTCAACGCCTCTTCGTAGCCTGACCTCAATATATTTTGGGGCGATAGTTATCGTTTAGAACTCTGCAGGTTTGGGAAGTGCAGTGCCCCTGAGCTCCATTTCCCAAGTCGCTTTTTTGTGAGTGGGACGCAACACGGCTGGATGGCTTCACGTCCTATTGTTGATCCGGGGTGGCAGGCTGAACCGCTGGTGAATTCTTCTTCGTGATGGGAAATGAGAGTGACATGTGCCCGACCAAACACCTCCAGCGAGTCTCTCATTGGTTCCCCCTCTTGCAGTTCATCCTGCGGACAAATTGCAGACGGTACGAAAGAGGCATGGAAAGGCGCCGAGTCTCCAAGTGGGGAGATTGTTAGTAAGGGGGCCTGAATGGAGAACACGAGCACCAGGAGATGAAAACTGAGGTGAGTTTCAGAAAGCTTTCCCGATCCCACGGTGTAGCATCCGCTGGGTTTCCAATGAGTGCTTTCGCTGTCGGAAGATTGCGTTGAACCTGGAGAGTTGGGACCCATGGAATGGGGAGCACGCAGGATTCCTTTCAAGGGTCTGCATTTGCTTTCCCAACCTCACCAATCGTCTCAGCCCCAAGAGTGTCCAGCCTTATGTCTTCTGCCGCTGGGGCTGTAGATGTGGTCAATCCTGGTTGCATGCCAGTCCCTGAACGCATTTTGGAAGAATTTCTCTCTGTTTTGCCCTGCTTGTTTCTTCTTTATGTTGGAAATGTATCCTCAGAATGGGTCTGAGCTGATTTTCCCTGCTGGTTTTAGGCCGCTTGACACACACTTGATGCACTTACACAGAGATATCAAGACTTAGCTTTTAAGATGCTTACTAGTCGGATAGATACTTGTGCGATGAACAGGGTCTGGTGAGTCCAGTTGATTGAGCAAGGAGTAGGTCGTGTCCATTCCATATTCGGTTTTCGGAAGGGTATCTGTGCTCATTTCAAACTCGAGTTTTATGCGTCACCCCACCTCACCTTTCCCCTGAAGCAGGCATAAGTGTGTTTTCTAAAAGCGTGACTCTGTTCTGTTTGGGGATTCAGTGCATGGGGAGCGATTTTTACATTCCCTCGATAAGTGATATCATAAGTTTCTTTTTTTGTGGGACTTATTTCACTGAGGATGATCGTACCTAAATCCACTCAGGATGCTGCTACCAGCCTCATGACGTGGATTTCATGGCTGAGTGACACTCCATTGGACCTACGTAGCACCACTTGTCCACTTGTCCACTTGTCTTTGTCCACTTGTGCACTCGTCTTTGTCCACTTGGCTCTTTCCTGGGATATGAAACGTGTACCGGAGTGGAGGTTCTTGTCAAGACAGCAGCCCTCAACTTTGGGGTCCCTGTGTCTGGTTGATTTTTTCATTTTCCCAAGGTCAACGCCCATGTGTGGATGTGCCCTATGCTCTGTGGTTCTGTGTTTTCCATGGTTTGGGAAAGAGGATACACTTGTGAAGATTGGCTGTTGGCCATTGACATCCCGCCCATCAGCTTAACAAGGCTCCCTTGACTCCGTGGCCTGTCCTGCCTTTCTGGTTTTTAGACTTTTTTCGCCTGGCCCTTTTGCCCCGGGGGGGGCGAGAGATTTCTTTGTAGTGCTGATTTGCTCTCCCAGGTTGCTTGGTTGGCCAAAAAGGGCGTATGCGTTTTTTCCTGAATATATTCAGGAAAAAACGCATACGCCCTTTTTGGCCAACCGCATCATTGTCCACGTTCTGGCGCTTTTCATGTGCTATCGGGGCCATTCCGATGTACCCGTTGACATCCGTTTCCTGCAGTTCTGCCTTGCGTTCAGCGCCTCTTCGTAGCCTGACCTCAATATATTTTGGGGCGATAGTTATCGTTTAGAACTCTGCAGGTTTGGGAAGTGCAGTGCCCCTGAGCTCCATTTCCCAAGTCGCTTTTTTGTGAGTGGGACGCAACACGGCTGGATGGCTTCACGCCCTATTGTCGATCCGGGGTGGCAGGCTGAACCGCTGGTGAATTCTTCTTCGTGATGGGAAATGAGAGTGACATGTGCCCCACCAAACACCTCCAGCGAGTCTCTCATTGGTTCCCCCTCTTGCAGTTCATCCTGCGGACAAATTGCAGACGGTACGAAAGAGGCATGGAAAGGCGCCGAGTCTCCAAGTGGGGAGATTGTTAGTAAGGGGGCCTGAATGGAGAACACGAGCACCAGGAGATGAAAACTGAGGTGAGTTTCAGAAAGCTTTCCCGATCCCACGGTGTAGCATCCGCTGGGTTTCCAATGAGTGCTTTCGCTGTCGGAAGATTGCGTTGAACCTGGAGAGTTGGGACCCATGGAATGGGGAGCACGCAGGATTCCTTTCAAGGGTCTGCATTTGCTTTCCCAACCTCACCAATCGTCTCAGCCCCAAGAGTGTCCAGCCTTATGTCTTCTGCCGCTGGGGCTGTAGATGTGGTCAATGCTGGTTGCATGCCAGTCCCTGAACGCATTTTGGAAGAATTTCTCTCTGTTTTGCCCTGCTTGTTTCTTCTTTATGTTGGAAATGTATCCTCAGAATGGGTCTGAGCTGATTTTCCCTGCTGGTTGTAGGCCGCTTGACACACACTTGATGCACTTACACAGAGATATCAAGACTTAGCTTTTAAAATGCTTACTAGTCGGATAGATACTTGTGCGATGAACAGGGTCTGGTGAGTCCAGTTGATTGAGCAAGGAGTAGGTCGTGTCCATTCCATATTCGGTTTTCAGAAGGGTATCTGTGCTCATTTCAAACTCGAGTTTTATGCGTCACCCCACCTCACCTTTCCCCTGAAGCAGGCATAAGTGTGTTTTCTAAAAGCGTGACTCTGTCCTGTTTGGGGATTCAGTGCATGGGGAGCGATTTATACATTCCCTCGATAAGTGATATCATAAGTTTCTTTTTTTGTGGGACTTATTTCACTGAGGATGATCGTACCTAAATCCACTCAGGATGCTGCTACCAGCCTCATGACGTGGATTTCATGGCTGAGTGACACTCCATTGGACCTACGTAGCACCACTTGTCCACTTGTCCACTTGTCTTTGTCCACTTGTCCACTCGTCTTTGTCCACTTGGCTCTTTCCTGGGATATGAAACGTGTACCGGAGTGGAGGTTCTTGTCAAGACAGCAGCCCTCAACTTTGGGGTCCCTGTGTCTGGTTGATTTTTTCATTTTCCCAAGGTCAACGCCCATGTGTGGAAGTGCCGTATGCTCTGTGGTTCTGTGTTTTACATGGTTTGGGAAAGAGGATACACTTGTGAAGATTGGCTGTTGGCCATTGACATCCCGCCCATCAGCTTAACAAGGCTCCCTTGTCTCCGTGGCCTGTCCTGCCTTTCTGGTTTTTAGACTTTTTTCGCGTGGCCCTTTTGACTGGGCGGGGGGGAGGGAGATTTCTTTGTAGTGTTAATTTGCTCTCCCAGGTTGCTTGGTTGGCCAAAAAGGGCGTATGCGTTTTTTCCTGAATATATTCAGGAAAAAACGCATACGCCCTTTTTGGCCAACCGCATCATTGTCAACGTTCTGGCGCTTTTCATGTGCTATCGGGGCCATTCCGATGTACCCGTTGACATCCGTTTCCTGCAATTCTGCATTGCGTTCAACGCCTCTTCGTAGCCTGACCTCAATATATTTTGGGGCGATAGTTATTGTTTAGAACTCTGCAGGTTTGGGAAGTGCAGTGCCCCTGAGCTCCATTTCCCAAGTCGCTTTTTTGTGAGTGGGACGCAACACGGCTGGATGGCTTCACGCCCTATTGTCGATCCGGGGTGGCAGGCTGAGCCTCTGGTGAATTCTTCTTGGCGATTGGAAATGAGAGTGACATGTGCCCGACCAAACACCTCCAGCGAGTCTCTCATTGGTTCCCCCTCTTGCAGTTCATCCTGCGGACAAATTGCAGACGGTACAAAAGAGGCATGGAAAGGCGCTGAGTCTCCAAGTGGGGAGATTGTTAGTAAGGGGGCTTGAATGGAGAACACGAACACCAGGAGGTGAAAACTGAGGTGAGTTTCAGAAAGCTTTCCCGATCCCACGGTGTAGCATCCGCTGGGTTTCCAATGAGTGCTTTCGCTGTCGGAAGATTGCGTTGAACCTGGAGAGTTGGGACCCATGGAATGGGGAGCACGCAGGATTCCTTTCAAGGGTCTGCATTTGCTTTCCCAACCTCACCAATCGTCTCAGCCCCAAGAGTGTCCAGCCTTATGTTTTCTGCCGCTGGGGCTGTAGTTGTGGTGAATCCTGGTTGCATGCCAGTCCCTGAACGCATTTTGGAAGAATTTCTCTCTATTTTGCCCTGCTTGTTTCTTCTTTGTGTTGGAAATGTATCCTCAGAATGGGTCTGAGCTGATTTTCCCTGCTGTTTTTAGGCCGCTTTACATACACATGATGCACTTACTCAGAGATATCAAGACTTAGCTTTTAAGATGCTTACTAGTCGGATAGATACTTGTGCGATGAACAGGGTCTGGTGAGTCCAGTTGATTGAGCAAGGAGTAGGTCGTGTCCATTCCATATTCGGTTTTCGCAAGAGTATCTGTGCTCATTTCAAACTCGAGTTTTATGCATCAGCCCACCTCACCTTTCCCCTGAAGCAGGCATAAGTGTGTTTTCTAAAAGCGTGACTCGGTTGTGTTTTGGGAATTCAGTACATTCGCACATCTGGTTACTCGGGCAGCACAGCCCTTCTGGAAGTCCTGTTCCCAGGTTGTAAATTAGAACGGAATGTGCCAGGAAGAAACCCCAGAAGTTTATGTCACATTACTTCTTGTTCGCTCATTTAATTCTTTTGATCACGCTAATGATTAGAATATTGTTGGTCCTAGGTGTAAAAAATCTGGTTCATTTATACGTTATGTATGTATATATATATATATATATATATATATATATATATATATACATATATATATATATATATATACATATATATATATATATTGTACAGATATTCTTCCAATGTAAATTATTGCGGAGTGTTCTGGTGACCTCCCTTGCTATATGGTCGGTCTGTATGATATATATATATTTAATATGTATTTGTACACATATGGTCCCACTAATCTTAATTTATCCTTTCGCCCCACCTTTCATTTTACATAAGCTTAGTTTTTTTTCTAAGTGTGTGAGTGTCTTTCTTTGTGGAAATATGTTCATTTGTGTCAGCTGTTAGATAACGCCTATACGTGATATCATACAGTATGTCCTTTGCTTTCCGACTTAACTCATGTTCTGTGATGATCTCTACGCTCATCTCGGGTGCCTCAAAGAGCAGTGTTTCCTTGTTTTCCATGCCGAATACTCCACTGTGTCCACGGACCAGCTCTTCTTATCCATTCGTCTGTTGATGGACATTTGGGTTGCTTCGGTGTCTTGGCTACTGTGAAAACTCGTGGAGTGCAGCTCTTGCAGCCTGTCTTCTCAGGTGAGAGGCTCGGCTGTGGGTGTTCTGGATGGAAGGGTGGCTCAATTTTTAATTGAAAACACAGCTCCTTTCTGTTCTCATTATTGGCTGTTACAACTAGACATGTCCTCCGCAGACAGAGGGAACAGAGTTCTCTAAAACCCCTTCCGCATTTATTGTTTGTAGTCTTTTGGCTGACGGTAGTTAACTTGGGTGAGTTGAAAGCTTTTTGTAGCTTAGAGGAGTCTGATCATTCCTGAGGTTGAGCTTTTCTCCATTTTGCTTTTTTTGATAAAGAGTGAGTAAAACGTACCTCTATCATACTATCTCTTTGACACATTTGCCTACTTTGAATTTTTTTCGCCACTGCCGAGCTCAGGACATTTTTTTTTTTTTGAGGGCAGGTGTCTTTTAGAGGCCTGAGTCCTTGTGAATGTTAAGTGACCCATAGCTATGCGTTTGAAGCCGCTCTTGCGGGAAACGGCCACAAGGCGGCAGCATTTCTCCATTTCCAACTCTGGGTTTTCCTGCAACAGAGGCTTCCTGGAAATTGTGTTAGTAGGCTGCAAATGAGAGTGCAGTGTGTCAGGGCAAACCCCCAAGAGCTTATATCTCCTTACTTCTTGTGTGTTTTTTAAAATTTAATTGTTATCTAGTATCACAGCCAATTGGATAAAAATGTGGTGTGTGTTCTAGGTGTACTGCATCTGGTTCATCATATGTATGTATAAATCTATTCATCTTTGGATCCTTTCCCGTGTAGGTTATTATAGAGTGTTGAGTCGACCTCTCCTGGTATTCCTTAGGTATTTTGTGATTATATATTTCATATGTATCAGTACATGTCTTTAAACCCCCATATCCAAATTCATACATTCCTTACACCTTTCCACTTGGTTAAGCATAGTTGGTTTTCTGCATCTATGCACGGCCTTCTCTTGGAAATGACTTCATGGGTATCAATGTTGAAGTAACAGCTATAAGTGATGTCATAGGATATTTCTATTTCGGTTTCTTTCGTACTTCCTTTTGGGTGGGTATCTCTAGATCCTTCTACGGTGGTGCCAGCGGCACTGTTGCATGCTCTTCCGTGGCTCATATTCCATTGTGCACATGGGTCCCCTTCTTCTTGGTGCATTGTTCTGTTGATGGACATTTGGGTTTCTTCCAAGTCTTGGCGATGGTACATGTTGCTGCAGTGCAGGATGGCCAGCCTGTGTCTTTTTGATTTTGGTCTACTCGGGAGATAGGCCCATCAGTGGGCCTACCCGATTACAGGTTAGCTCAATTTCTACCTTTCAATGCACCTCCACGGTGTTCTCACTACTAGCTGTTACCAGGTAACGTCCCAGCGGCCGCTAGAGGGCACAGAGTTCTCTAAAACACCTTGAGCATTTATTCTTTGTAGACTCTGTGGCTGATGATCATTCTGACGACGGTGGGTGAACGTTTCTGTCGACTGGATTTGCATGGCTTTATTAATTCCTGATGTTGAGCATTTTTCTATGCCCTTTTATTTATCACAAGAGAAAGAAAGAAAGAGAAGACAAAATGTGCACAAAATATGCCTCTTGAAATTGTCGTTTTGAAATGTGCACGTCTTTTGAGTTTTTTTCCTCGATGGACGACCCAAGAATCGTTTTTGAGGGCAGGTGTCATTTATAGGCCTGCAATGATTTTGAATATCAAGTGACCATTAGCACTGGGTTTAAAGCTGCTGTTTTGAGAAACGGCCACAAGGCGGCAGCAGGTCTCCTTTACCAAACCTGGTTACTCGGGCAACAGAGCCTCCGTGGAAGTCGTATTCTCGGTTGTCAATTAGAATGGACTGTGCCAGGAAAAAGCCCCTTATGTTTGTGCCTCACGACTGACTTGTTCGTTTTTTAATTCAACGTTTATTGTTTCTCACAGCAAGTTTGATTACAATGTTTTGCTTGTTGTAGGTGTGAAAGATGTGGCTCTTTTACACATAAACATGTATCTAGTCTTCTTTGGATCCTTTTCCCATGTAGCTTATGACACAATGTTGAGTACTCTTCTCATGGTATTCCGTAGGCCTTTGGTGATTTTGTATTTCACCTGTGTTTGTATCTCTCTCTTAAACCCAATTTCCTAATGTACACAATTCTCACACCTGTCCATGGGTGAACCATAAATCTGTTTATTGCATCTGTGATTGCCTTTCTCTGTGGAAATATCTTCAGTGATATCAATTTTTAGGGAACACCTATAAGTGATATCGTAGGCTATGTATCTTCCGCTCTGTGACTTACTGCAAGGTGCGTGATGAACTCTAGCCTCACCGATGGTGCTGTTGATGGCATTGTTTCCTTTTGTTCCTTGGCTAATATTCCATCTGCTCAGGTCCCTGTTCTTCTTTGTCCACTCATCTGTTGATGGACTTTCTGCTTGCTTCCATGTCCTGGCTATTGTAATACTCCTGCAATGCAGATTTGCCTGCCTGTGTCTTTCCACTTCTGTCTTCGTTCTTAGGTTATAGGCCCACGAGTGTGCCTGCTGGATCATATCGTAACTCAGTGTTTACCTTGTAAAGGCACCTCCATTCTGTTCCCATTAGTGCCTCTTACCAGGTGAAGTCCTGTGGCGAGCATTGCCCTCTGAGGAAGGCGCCACTAAGACCCTCATAAGCCTCAGGGCCCGACTGTACTCTCCTTGGTATGCATCCTGGACTTTATGGTATGAACATACAAAAGGAGATGGCCTTTGGCCAAATCGCTCCAGGGACCTGCTCAGTTACTGGGAGTCCCTGGTTGTTCCCTAAAGCTAGGAAAAGCAACCCTGGAGGGGAAATTGGTGCCTTTGAGGGAGAAGCCGAGCAGCCAACCAACCAGCTGATGCTGATAAGGTGTGACTAAGCCGAGAAGCCAACCAACCAGCTGATGCCGATAAGGCGTGACGAAGCAAAGTCCCTGCTTTAGGGTATATATACGGCTAGGCTTTGTTATTAAACTTGCCTTGCAAGCGTCAGTTGCTCGTGCCCTTCTGATCCCATACGTTGGTGCGTTCAGTTCCCTACCCCCTCTCGTCGGTTGTTGCTACACTTTGAGGACCCGCCGCGGCTGGCGGCAAAGTTCCACTTAACCTAGAGGGTATGTATGCACTTCTCCACAACCCCTTCAGCATGAATTTTTGGTAGTTTTGTTGCTGATGGTTCTTCTGACTGGTGTGAGCCCATAACTCTGTGGTTGGATTTGAATGCGTCTCATAAAGCCTTGAAATTGAGCTTTCAGGGATGTCCTTTTTTCTTCAAACTGTGTGTGTAGCTTACCTCATCACATTCTTTTCTTGAAGTATGTGCCACCTTTTGAAATATTTTGGCCACTACCTCCCTCAAGACATTTTGAGGGCAGGTTTCATTGACAGCCCTCCAGGACTTGTGCACACGAAGTGACCATTAGCACGGGTTTTCAAGCTGCCGTTGCACGTAACGGCCAGAGGGCTGCAGCATTTCTGCGTTTCCCACTCTGGTAACTAGTGAAGCAGACCTTCCTGCCAGTGGTGTTCCTCGGTTATCAATGACGGTGGGATGTGTCTGGAGAAAACCCCCAAAGCTGATGTCTCCTTACTTATATCTGTTTTTAAAGTGGAATTTCTACTTTTCACTGGAGTACTCTTCCATTGTGTCCATGGACCACTGCTCCTTTCTGCATTCCTCTGTGGCTGGGCATTTTCATTGCTTCCAAGTGTTGGCTATGGTAAACATTGCTGGATTGCAGGATTGCCAGCCCGTGTCTTTTTGATTCTCATCCTCTCAGGTGATAGACCCAGCAGTGGCTATGCTTGATTGAACGGTCGCTCAATGTTGACCCTTTCCAGGCAACTCCACTGTGTTTTCCTTAGGGGCTCTTACCACGACCCACTTAGAACCGAGGGTACGCATTTCTTCAACACCCCGTCAGCATTTCTTGTTTGCAGAAGTTTCGCTGATGGCCATGCTGAGTCGTGTGACATGATAGGTTTTTGTAACGTGTATTTTCGTGTCTAATAATTCCTAAGGTTCAGCATTTTTCCACGCCTTTTTTTATTCTGTTAAACAAAAACAGAAAAAAAAAAAAACCGTGAGTACAATAAACCTATCGAAATTGTCTTCTTGGAAGGTTGCCCTCTTTGGACTTTTTTGGTCGATTTTCGACCCCAGGATTTTGTTTTGGAGGGCAGGTGTCATTTACAAGCCTGCAATGGGTGTGAATATTGAGTGACCATTAGCACTGACTTTAAAGCTGCTGCTGTGGGAAACGGCCACAAGGCGTCAGCATTGCTACATTCCCACATCTGGTTACTAGGGCAGCAGAGCGTTCTGGAAGTCCTGTTCCCAGGTTGTCAATTAGAATGGAATGTGCCAGGAAAAAACCCCAGAAGTGTATGTCACATTACTTCTTGTTCGCTCTTTTAATTTGTTTAAATCGGGGTAATGATTAGAATACTGTTGGTCCTATATGTACAGAATCTGGTTCATTTGTACGTTTTATATATATATATATATATTCTTGTACAGATCCTCTTCCCATGTAAATTATTGCAGAGTGTTCTGGTGACCTCCCTTGCTATATGGTCGGTCTGTTTGATATATATATTTAATACGTATTTGTACACATATGGTGACACTAATCTTAATTTATCCATTCCCCCCACCTTTCATTTTACATAAGCTTAGTTTGCTTTCTAAGTCTGTGAGTGTCTTTCTTTGTGGAAATATGTTCATTTGTGTCAGCTGTTAGATAACGCCTATAGGTGATGTCATACGGTATGCCTTTTGCTTTCCGACTTAACTCATGTTCTGTGATGATCTCTAGGCTCATCTCGGGTGCCTCAAAGAGCAGTGTTTCCTTGTTTTCCATGGCTAATAGTCCACTGTGTCCACGGACCAGCTCTTCTTATCCATTCATCTGTTGATGGACATTTGGGTTGCTTCGGTGTCTTGGCTACTGTGAAAACTCGTGGAGTGCAGCTCTTGCAGCCTGTCTTCTCAGGTGAGAGGCTCGGCTGTGGGTGTTCTGGATGGAAGGGTGGCTCAATTTTTAATTGAAAACGCAGCTCCTTTCTGTTCTCATTATTGGCTGTTACAACTAGACATGTCCTCCGCAGACAGAGGGAGCAGAGTTCTCTAAAACCCCTTCAGCATTTATTGTTTGTAGTCTTTTGGCTGACGGTAGTTAACTTGGGTGAGCTGAAAGCTTTTTGTAGCTTAGAGGAGTCTGATCATTCCTGAGGTTGAGCTTTTCTCCATTTTGCTTTTTTTGATAAAGAGTGAGGAAAACTTACCTCTTCGTACTATCTCTTTGACACATTTGCCTGCTTTGAATTTTTTTCGCCACTGCCGAGCTCAGGACATTTTTTTTTTTGAGGGCAGGTGTCTTTTAGAGGCCTGAGTCCTTGTGAATGTTAAGTGACCCATAGCTATGAGTTTGAAGCCGCTCTTGCGGGAAACGGCCACAAGGCGGCAGCATTTCTCCATTTCCAACTCTGGGTTTTCCTGCAACAGAGGCTTCCTGGAGATTGTGTTAGTAGGCTGCAAATGAGAGTGCAGTGTGTCAGGGCAAACCCCCAAGAGCTTATATCTCCTTACTTCTTGTGTGTTTTTTAAAATTTAATTGTTATCTAGTATCACAGCCAATTGGATAAAAATGTGGTGTGTGTTCTAGGTGTACTGCATCTGGTTCATCATATGTATGTATCAATCTATTCATCTTTGGATCCTTTCCCGTGTAGGATATTACAGAGTGTTGAGTCGACCTCTCTTGCTATTCCTTAGGTATTTTGTGATTATATATTTCATATGTATCAGTACATGTCTGTAAACCCCCATATCCAAATTCATACATTCCTTACACCTTTCCACTTGGTTAAGCATAGTTGGTTTTCTGCATCTATGCACGGCCTTCTCTTGGAAATGACTTCATGGGTATCAATGTTGAAGTAACAGCTATAAGTGATGTCATAGGATATTTCTATTTCGGTTTCTTTCGTACTTCCTTTTGGGTGGGTATCTCTAGATCCTTCTACGGTGGTGCCAGCGGCACTGTTGCATGCTCTTCCGTGGCTCATGTTCCATTGTGCGCATGGGCCCCCTTCTTCTTGGTGCATTGTTCTGTTGATGGACATTTGGGTTTCTTCCAAGTCTTGGCGATGGTACATGTTGCTGCAGTGCAGGATGGCCAGCCTGTGTCTTTTTGATTTTGGTCTACTCGGGAGATAGGCCCATCAGTGGGCCTACCCGATTACAGGTTAGCTCAATTTTTACCTTTCAACGCACCTCCACGGTGTCCTCACTACTAGCTGTTCCCAGGTTACGTCCCAGCGGCAGCTAGAGGGCACAGAGTTCTCTAAAACACCTTGAGCATTTATTCTTTGTAGACTCTGTGGCTGATGATCATTCTGACGACGGTGGGTGAACGTTTCTGTCGACTGGATTTGCATGGCTTTATTAATTCCTGATGTTGAGCATTTTTCCATGCCCTTTTATTTATCACAAGAGAAAGAAAGAAAGAGGAGACAAAATGTGCACAAAATATGCCTCTTGAAATTGTCGTTTTGAAATGTGCACGTCTTTTGAGTTTTTTTCCTAGATTGACGACCCAAGAATCGTTTTTGTGGGCAGGTCTCATTTATACGCCTGCAATGATGTTGAATATCAAGTGACCATTAGCACTGGGTTTAAAGCTGCTGTTTTGAGAAACGGCCACAAGGCGGCAGCAGGTCTCCTTTACCAAACCTGGTTACTCGGGCAACAGAGCCTCCGTGGAAGTCGTATTCTAGGTTGTCAATTAGAATGGACTGTGCCAGGAAAAAGCCCCTTATGTTTGTGCCTCACGACTGACTTGTTCGTTTTTTAATTCAATGTTTATTGTTTCTCACAGCAAGTTTGATTACAATGTTTTGCTTGTTGTAGGTGTGAAAGTTGTGGCTCTTTTACACATAAACATGTATGTAGTCTTCTTTGGATCCTTTTCCCATGTAGCTTATGACACAATGTTGAGTACTCTTCTCTTGGTATTCCGTAGGCCTTTGGTGATTTTGTATTTCACCTGTGTTTGTATCTCTCTCTTAAACCCAATTTCCTAATGTACAAAATTCTCACACCTGTCCATGGGTGAACCATAAATCTGTTTATTGCATTTGTGATTGCCTTTCTCTATGGAAATATCTTCAGTGATATCAATTTTTAGGGAACACCTATAACTGATATCGTAGGCTATGTATCTTTCGCTCTGTGACTTACTGCAAGGTGTGTGATGAACTCTAGCCGCACCGATGGTGCTGTTGATGGCATTGTTTCCTTTTGTTCCTTGGCTAATATGCCATCTGTACAGGTCCCTGTTCTTCTTTGTCCATTCATCTGTTGATGGGCTTTCTGCTTGCTTCCATGTACTGGCTATTGTAATACTCCTGCAATGCAGATTTGCCTGCCTGTGTCTTTCCACTTCTGTCTTCTTTCTTAGGTTATAGGCCCAGGAGTGGGCCTGCTGGATCATATCGTAACTCAGTGTTTACCTTGTAAAGGCACCTCCATTCTGTTCCCATTAGTGCCTCTTACCAGGTGAAGTCCTGTGGCGAGCATTGCCCTCTGAGGAAGGCGCCACTAAGACCCTCCTAAGCCTCAGGGCCCGACTGTACTCTCCTTGGTATGCATCCTGGACTTTATGGTATGAACATACAAAAGGAGATGGTCTTTGGCCAAATCGCTCCAGGGACCTGCTCAGTTACTGGGAGTCCCTGGTTGTTCCCTAAAGCTAGGAAAAGCAACCCTGGAGGGGAAATTGGTGCCTTTGAGGGAGAAGCCGAGCAGCCAACCAAACAGCTGATGCTGATAAGGTGTGACTAAGCCGAGAAGCCAACCAACCAGCTGATGCCGATAAGGCGTGACGAAGCAAATTCCCTGCTTTAGGGGTATATATACGGCTAGGCTTTGTTATTACACTTGCCTTGCAAGCGTCAGTTGCTTGTGCCCTTCTGATCCCATACGTTGGTGCGTTCAGTTCCCTACCCCCTCTCGTCGGTTGTTGCTACACTTTGAGGACCCGCCGCGGCTGGCGGCAAAGTCCCACTTAACCTAGAGGGTATGCACTTCTCCACAACCCCTTCAGCATGAATTGTTGGTAGTTTTGTTGCTGATGGTTCTTCTGACTGGTGTGAGCCCATACCTCTGTGGTTGGATTTGCATGCGTCTCATAAAGCCTTGAAATTGAGCTTTCAGGGATGTCCTTTTTTCTTCAAACTGTGTGTGTAGCTTACCTCATCACATTCTTTTCTTGAAGTATGTGCCACCTTTTGAAATATTTTGGCCACTACCTCCCTCAAGACATTTTGAGGGCAGGTTTCATTGACAGCCCTCCAGGACTTGTGCACATGAAGTGACCATTAGCACGGGTTTTCAAGCTGCCGTTGCACGTAACGGCCAGAGGGCTGCAGCATTTCTGCGTTTCCCACTCTGGTAACTAGTGAAGCAGACCTTCCTGCCAGTGGTGTTCCTCGGTTATCAATGACGGTGGGATGTGTCTGGAGAAACCCCCCAAAGCTGATGTCTCCTTACTTATATCTGTTTTTAAAATGGAATTTCTACTTTTCACTGGAGCACTCTTCCATTGTGTCCATGGACCACTTCTCCTTTCTGCATTCCTCTGTGGCTGGGCATTTTCATTGCTTCCAAGTGTTGGCTATGGTAAACATTGCTGGATTGCAGGATTGCCAGCCCGTGTCTTTTTGATTCTCATCCTCTCAGGTGATAGACCCAGCAGTGGCTATGCTTGATTGAACGGTCGCTCAATGTTGACCCTTTCCAGGCAACTCCACTGTGTTTTCCTTAGGGGCTCTTAACACGTCCCACTTAGAACCGAGGGTACGCATTTCTTCACCACCCCGTCAGCATTTCTTGTTTGCAGAAGTTTTGCTGCTGGCCATGCTGAGTCGTGTGACATGATAGGTTTTTGTAACGTGTATTTTTGTGTCTAATAATTCCTAAGGTTCAGCATTTTTCCACGCCTTTTTTTATTCTGTTAAACAAAAACAGAAAAAAAAAACCGTGAGTACAATAAACTTCTCGAAATTGTCTTCTTGGAAGGTTGCCCTCTTTCGACTTTTTTGGTCGATTTTCGACCCCAGGATTTTGTTTTGGAGGGCAGGTGTCATTTACAAGCCTGCAATGGGTGTGAATATTGAGTGACCATTAGCACTGACTTTAAAGCTGCTGCTGTGGGAAACGGCCACAAGGCGTCAGCATTGCTACATTCCCACATCTGGTTACTAGGGCAGCAGAGCGTTCTGGAAGTCCTGTTCCCAGGTTGTCAATTAGAATGGAATGTGCCAGGAAAAAACCCCAGATGTGTATGTCACATTACTTCTTCTTCGCTCTTTTAATTTGTTTAAATCGGGGTAATGATTAGAATACTGTTGGTCCTATATGTACAGAATCTGGTTCATTTGTACGTTTTATATATATATATATATATATATATTCTTGTACAGATCCTCTTCCCATGTAAATTATTGCAGAGTGTTCTGGTGACCTCCCTTGCTATATGGTCGGTCTGTTTGATATATATATTTAATACGTATTTGTACACATATGGTGACACTAATCTTAATTTATCCATTCCCCCCACCTTTCATTTTACTTAAGCTTAGTTTGTTTTCTAAGTGTGTGAGTGTCTTTCTTTGTGGAAATATGTTCATTTGTGTCAGCTGTTAGATAACGCCTATAGGTGATGTCATACGGTATGCCTTTTGCTTTCCGACTTAACTCATGTTCTGTGATGATCTCTAGGCTCATCTCGGGTGCCTCAAAGAGCAGTGTTTCCTTGTTTTCCATGGCTAATAGTCCACTGTGTCCACGGACCAGCTCTTCTTATCCATTCATCTGTTGATGGACATTTGGGTTGCTTCGGTGTCTTGGCTACTGTGAAAACTCGTGGAGTGCAGCTCTTGCAGCCTGTCTTCTCAGGTGAGAGGCTCGGCTGTGGGTGTTCTGGATGGAAGGGTGGCTCAATTTTTAATTGAAAACGCAGCTCCTTTCTGTTCTCATTATTGGCTGTTACAACTAGACATGTCCTCCGCAGACAGAGGGAGCAGAGTTCTCTAAAACCCCTTCAGCATTTATTGTTTGTAGTCTTTTGGCTGACGGTAGTTAACTTGGGTGAGCTGAAAGCTTTTTGTAGCTTAGAGGAGTCTGATCATTCCTGAGGTTGAGCTTTTCTCCATTTTGCTTTTTTTGATAAAGAGTGAGTAAAACTTACCTCTTCATACTATCTCTTTGACACATTTGCCTGCTTTGAATTTTTTTCGCCACTGCCGAGCTCAGGACATTTTTTTTTTTGAGGGCAGGTGTCTTTTAGAGGCCTGAGTCCTTGTGAATGTTAAGTGACCCATAGCTATGAGTTTGAAGCCGCTCTTGCGGGAAACGGCCACAAGGCGGCAGCATTTCTCCATTTCCAACTCTGGGTTTTCCTGCAACAGAGGCTTCCTGGAAATTGTGTTAGTAGGCTGCAAATGAGAGTGCAGTGTGTCAGGGCAAACCCCCAAGAGCTTATATCTCCTTACTTCTTGTGTGTTTTTTAAACTTTAATTGTTATCTAGTATCACAGCCAATTGGATAAAAATGTGGTGTGTGTTCTAGGTGTACTGCATCTGGTTCATCATATGTATGTATCAATCTATTCATCTTTGGATCCTTTCCCGTGTAGGATATTACAGAGTGTTGAGTCGACCTCTCTTGGTATTCCTTAGGTATTTTGTGATTATATATTTCATATGTATCAGTACATGTCTGTAAACCCCCATATCCAAATTCATACATTCCTTACACCTTTCCACTTGGTTAAGCATAGTTGGTTTTCTGCATCTATGCACGGCCTTCTCTTGGAAATGACTTCATGGGTATCAATGTTGAAGTAACAGCTATAAGTGATGTCATAGGATATTTCTATTTCGGTTTCTTTCGTACTTCCTTTTGGGTGGGTATCTCTAGATCCTTCTACGGTGGTGCCAGCGGCACTGTTGCATGCTCTTCCGTGGCTCATGTTCCATTGTGCGCATGGGCCCCCTTCTTCTTGGTGCATTGTTCTGTTGATGGACATTTGGGTTTCTTCCAAGTCTTGGCGATGGTACATGTTGCTGCAGTGCAGGATGGCCAGCCTGTGTCTTTTTGATTTTGGTCTACTCGGGAGATAGGCCCATCAGTGGGCCTACCCGATTACAGGTTAGCTCAATTTTTACCTTTCAACGCACCTCCACGGTGTCCTCACTACTAGCTGTTCCCAGGTTACGTCCCAGTGGCAGCTAGAGGGCACAGAGTTCTCTAAAACACCTTGAGCATTTATTCTTTGTAGACTCTGTGGCTGATGATCATTCTGACGACGGTGGGTGAACGTTTCTGTCGACTGGATTTGCATGGCTTTATTAATTCCTGATGTTGAGCATTTTTCCATGCCCTTTTATTTATCACAAGAGAAAGAAAGAAAGAGAAGACAAAATGTGCACAAAATATGCCTCTTGAAATTGTCGTTTTGAAATGTGCACGTCTTTTGAGTTTTTTTCCTCGATGGACGAGCCAAGAATCGTTTTTGAGGGCAGGTGTCATTTATAGGCCTGCAATGATTTTGAATATCAAGTGACCATTAGCACTGGGTTTAAAGCTGCTGTTTTGAGAAACGGCCACAAGGCGGCAGCAGGTCTCCTTTACCAAACCTGGTTACTCGGGCAACAGAGCCTCCGTGGAAGTCGTATTCTCGGTTGTCAATTAGAATGGACTGTGCCAGGAAAAAGCCCCTTATGTTTGTGCCTCACGACTGACTTGTTCGTTTTTTAATTCAATGTTTATTGTTTCTCACAGCAAGTTTGATTACAATGTTTTGCTTGTTGTAGGTGTGAAAGATGTGGCTCTTTTACACATAAACATGTATCTAGTCTTCTTTGGATCCTTTTCCCATGTAGCTTATGACACAATGTTGAGTACTCTTCTCTTGGTATTCCGTAGGCCTTTGGTGATTTTGTATTTCACCTGTGTTTGTATCTCTCTCTTAAACCCAATTTCCTAATGTACACAATTCTCACACCTGTCCATGGGTGAACCATAAATCTGTTTATTGCATCTGTGATTGCCTTTCTCTGTGGAAATATCTTCAGTGATATCAATTTTCAGGGAACACCTATAAGTGATATCGTAGGCTATGTATCTTTCGCTCTGTGACTTACTGCAAGGTGCGTGATGAACTCTAGCCTCACCGATGGTGCTGTTGATGGCATTGTTTCCTTTTGTTCCTTGGCTAATATTCCATCTGCTCAGGTCCCTGTTCTTCTTTGTCCACTCATCTGTTGATGGACTTTCTGCTTGCTTCCATGTCCTGGCTATTGTAATACTCCTGCAATGCAGATTTGCCTGCCTGTGTCTTTCCACTTCTGTCTTCTTTCTTAGGTTATAGGCCCAGGAGTGGGCCTGCTGGATCATATCGTAACTCAGTGTTTACCTTGTAAAGGCACCTCCATTCTGTTCCCATTAGTGCCTCTTACCAGGTGAAGTCCTGTGGCGAGCATTGCCCTCTGAGGAAGGCGCCACTAAGACCCTCCTAAGCCTCAGGGCCCGACTGTACTCTCCTTGGTATGCATCCTGGACTTTATGGTATGAACATACAAAAGGAGATGGTCTTTGGCCAAATCGCTCCAGGGACCTGCTCAGTTACTGGGAGTCCCTGGTTGTTCCCTAAAGCTAGGAAAAGCAACCCTGGAGGGGAAATTGGTGCCTTTGAGGGAGAAGCCGAGCAGCCAACCAACCAGCTGATGCTGATAAGGTGTGACTAAGCCGAGAAGCCAACCAACCAGCTGATGCCGATAAGGCGTGACGAAGCAAATTCCCTGCTTTAGGGGTATATATACGGCTAGGCTTTGTTATTAAACTTGCCTTGCAAGCGTCAGTTGCTTGTGCCCTTCTGATCCCATACGTTGGTGCGTTCAGTTCCCTACCCCCTCTCGTCGGTTGTTGCTACACTTTGAGGACCCGCCGCGGCTGGCGGCAAAGTCCCACTTAACCTAGAGGGTATGCACTTCTCCACAACCCCTTCAGCATGAATTGTTGGTAGTCTTGTTGCTGATGGTTCTTCTGACTGGTGTGAGCCGATACCTCTGTGGTTGGATTTGCATGCGTCTCATAAAGCCTTGAAATTGAGCTTTCAGGGATGCCCTTTTTTTCTTCAAACTGTGTGTGTAGCTTACCTCATCACATTCTTTTCTTGAACTATGTGCCGCCTTTTGAAATATTTTGGCCACTACCTCCCTCAAGACATTTTGAGGGCAGGTTTCATTGACAGCCCTCCAGGACTTGTGCACACGAAGTGACCATTAGCACGGGTTTTCAAGCTGCCGTTGCAGGTAACGGCCACAGGGCTGCAGCATTTCTGCGTTTCCCACTCTGGTAACTAGTGAAACAGGCCTTCCTGCCAGTGGTGTTCCTTGGTTATCAATGACGGTGGGATGTGTCTGGAGAAACCCCCCAAAGCTGATGTCTCCTTACTTATATCTGTTTTTAAAATGGAATTTCTACTTTTCACTGGAGTACTCTTCCATTGTGTCCATGGACCACTGCTCCTTTCTGCATTCCTCTGTGGCTGGGCATTTTCATTGCTTCCAAGTGTTGGCTATGGTAAACATTGCTGGATTGCAGGATTGCCAGCCCGTGTCTTTTTGATTCTCATCCTCTCAGGTGATAGACCCAGCAGTGGCTATGCTTGATTGAACGGTCGCTCAATGTTGACCCTTTCCAGGCAACTCCACTGTGTTTTCCTTAGGGGCTCTTACCACGTCCCACTTAGAACCGAGGGTACGCATTTCTTCACCACCCCGTCAGCATTTCTTGTTTGCAGAAGTTTTGCTGCTGGCCATGCTGAGTCGTGTGACATGATAGGTTTTTTTAACGTGTAGTTTCGTGTCTAATAATTCCTAAGGTTCAGCATTTTCCCACGCCTTTTTTTATTCTGTTAAACAAAAACAGAAAAAAAAAACCCGTGAGTACAATAAACCTCTCGAAATTGTCTTCTTGGAAGGTTGCCCTCTTTGGACTTTTTTGGTCGATTTTCGACCCCAGGATTTTGTTTTGGAGGGCAGGTGTCATTTACAAGCCTGCAATGGGTGTGAATATTGAGTGACCATTAGCACTGACTTTAAAGCTGCTGCTGTGGGAAACGGCCACAAGGCGTCAGCATTGCTACATTCCCACATCTGGTTACTAGGGCAGCAGAGCGTTCTGGAAGTCCTGTTCCCAGGTTGTCAATTAGAATGGAATGTGCCAGGAAAAAACCCCAGAAGTGTATGTCACATTACTTCTTGTTCGCTCTTTTAATTTGTTTAAATCGGGGTAATGATTAGAATACTGTTGGTCCTATATGTACAGAATCTGGTTCATTTGTACGTTTTATATATATATATATATATTCTTGTACAGATCCTCTTCCCATGTAAATTATTGCAGAGTGTTCTGGTGACCTCCCTTGCTATATGGTCGGTCTGTTTGATATATATATTTAATACGTATTTGTACACATATGGTGACACTAATCTTAATTTATCCATTCCCCCCACCTTTCATTTTACATAAGCTTAGTTTGCTTTCTAAGTCTGTGAGTGTCTTTCTTTGTGGAAATATGTTCATTTGTGTCAGCTGTTAGATAACGCCTATAGGTGATGTCATACGGTATGCCTTTTGCTTTCCGACTTAACTCATGTTCTGTGATGATCTCTAGGCTCATCTCGGGTGCCTCAAAGAGCAGTGTTTCCTTGTTTTCCATGGCTAATAGTCCACTGTGTCCACGGACCAGCTCTTCTTATCCATTCATCTGTTGATGGACATTTGGGTTGCTTCGGTGTCTTGGCTACTGTGAAAACTCGTGGAGTGCAGCTCTTGCAGCCTGTCTTCTCAGGTGAGAGGCTCAGCTGTGGGTGTTCTGGATGGAAGGGTGGCTCAATTTTTAATTGAAAACGCAGCTCCTTTCTGTTCTCATTATTGGCTGTTACAACTAGACATGTCCTCCACAGACAGAGGGAACAGAGTTCTCTAAAACCCCTTCAGCATTTATTGTTTGTAGTCTTTTGGCTGACGGTAGTTAACTTGGGTGAGCTGAAAGCTTTTTGTAGGTTAGAGGAGTCTGATGATTCCTGATGTTGAGCTTTTCTCCATTTTCCTTTTTTTGATAAAGAGTGAGTAAAACTTACCTCTATCATACTATCTCTTTGACACATTTGCCTGCTTTGAATTTTTTTGGCCACGGCCGAGCTCAGGACATTTTTTTTTTTTGAGGGCAGGTGTCTTTTAGAGGCCTGAGTCCTTATGAATGTTAAGTGACCCATAGCTATGCGTTTGAAGCCGCTCTTGCGGGAAACGGCCACAAGGCGGCAGCATTTCTCCATTTCCAACTCTGGGTTTTCCTGCAACAGAGGCTTCCTGGAAATTGTGTTAGTAGGCTGCAAATGAGAGTGCAGTGTGTCAGGGCAAACCCCCAAGAGCTTATATCTCCTTACTTCTTGTGTGTTTTTTAAAATTTAATTGTTATCTAGTATCACAGCCAATTGGATAAAAATGTGGTGTGTGTTCTAGGTGTACTGCATCTGGTTCATCATATGTATGTATCAATCTATTCATCTTTGGATCCTTTCCCGTGTAGGTTATTACAGAGTGTTGAGTCGACCTCTCCTGGTATTCCTTAGGTATTTTGTGATTATATATTTCATATGTATCAGTACATGTCTGTAAACCCCCATATCCAAATTCATACATTCCTTACACCTTTCCACTTGGTTAAGCATAGTTGGTTTTCTGCATCTATGCACGGCCTTCTCTTGGAAATGACTTCATGGGTATCAATGTTGAAGTAACAGCTATAAGTGATGTCATAGGATATTTCTATTTCGGTTTCTTTCGTACTTCCTTTTGGGTGGGTATCTCTAGATCCTTCTACGGTGGTGCCAGCGGCACTGTTGCATGCTCTTCCGTGGCTCATGTTCCATTGTGCACATGGGCCCCCTTCTTCTTGGTGCATTGTTCTGTTGATGGACATTTGGGTTTCTTCCAAGTCTTGGCGATGGTACATGTTGCTGCAGTGCAGGATGGCCAGCCTGTGTCTTTTTGATTTTGGTCTACTCGGGAGATAGGCCCATCAGTGGGCCTACCCGATTACAGGTTAGCTCAATTTTTACCTTTCAGTGCACCTCCACGGTGTTCTCACTACTAGCTGTTCCCAGGTTACGTCCCAGCGGCCGCTAGAGGGCACAGAGTTCTCTAAAACACCTTGAGCATTTATTCTTTGTAGACTCTGTGGCTGATGATCATTCTGACGACGGTGGGTGAACGTTTCTGTCGACTGGATTTGCATGGCTTTATTAATTCCTGATGTTGAGCATTTTTCCATGCCCTTTTATTTATCACAAGAGAAAGAAAGAAAGAGAAGACAAAATGTGCGCAAAATATGCCTCTTGAAATTGTCGTTTTGAAGTGTGCACATCTTTTGAGTTTTTTTCCTCGATTGACGACCCAAGAATCGTTTTTGAGGGCAGGTGTCATTTATAGGCCTGCAATGATTTTGAATATCAAGTGACCATTAGCACTGGGTTTAAAGCTGCTGTTTTGAGAAACGGCCACAAGGCGGCAGCAGGTCTCCTTTACCAAACCTGGTTACTCGGGCAACAGAGCCTCCGTGGAAGTCGTATTCTCGGTTGTCAATTAGAATGGACTGTGCCAGGAAAAAGCCCCTTATGTTTGTGCCTCACGACTGACTTGTTCGTTTTTTAATTCAATGTTTATTGTTTCTCACAGCAAGTTTGATTACAATGTTTTGCTTGTTGTAGGTGTGAAAGAGGTGGCTCTTTTACACATAAACACGTATCTAGTCTTCTTTGGATCCTTTTCCCATGTAGCTTATGACACAATGTTGAGTACTCTTCTCTTGGTATTCCGTAGGCCTTTGGTGATTTTGTATTTCACGTGTGTTTGTATCTCTCTCTTAAACCCAATTTCCTAATGTACACAATTCTCACACCTGTCCATGGGTGAACCATAAATCTGTTTATTGCATCTGTGATTGCCTTTCTCTGTGGAAATATCTTCAGTGATATCAATTTTCAGGGAACACCTATAAGTGATATCGTAGGCTATGTATCTTTCGCTCTGTGACTTACTGCAAGGTGCGTGATGAACTCTAGCCTCACCGATGGTGCTGTTGATGGCATTGTTTCCTTTTGTTCCTTGGCTAATATTCCATCTGCTCAGGTCCCTGTTCTTCTTTGTCCACTCATCTGTTGATGGACTTTCTGCTTGCTTCCATGTCCTGGCTATTGTAATACTCCTGCAATGCAGATTTGCCTGCCTGTGTCTTTCCACTTCTGTCTTCTTTCTTAGGTTATAGGCCCAGGAGTGGGCCTGCTGGATCATATCGTAACTCAGTGTTTACCTTGTAAAGGCACCTCCATTCTGTTCCCATTAGTGCCTCTTACCAGGTGAAGTCCTGTGGCGAGCATTGCCCTCTGAGGAAGGCGCCACTAAGACCCTCCTAAGCCTCAGGGCCCGACTGTACTCTCCTTGGTATGCATCCTGGACTTTATGGTATGAACATACAAAAGGAGATGGTCTTTGGCCAAATCGCTCCAGGGACCTGCTCAGTTACTGGGAGTCCCTGGTTGTTCCCTAAAGCTAGGAAAAGCAACCCTGGAGGGGAAATTGGTGCCTTTGAGGGAGAAGCCGAGCAGCCAACCAACCAGCTGATGCTGATAAGGTGTGACTAAGCCGAGAAGCCAACCAACCAGCTGATGCCGATAAGGCGTGACGAAGCAAATTCCCTGCTTTAGGGGTATATATACGGCTAGGCTTTGTTATTAAACTTGCCTTGCAAGCGTCAGTTGCTTGTGCCCTTCTGATCCCATACGTTGGTGCGTTCAGTTCCCTACCCCCTCTCGTCGGTTGTTGCTACACTTTGAGGACCCGCCGCGGCTGGCGGC